>NC_137739.1:39946676-40101744 GCF_963264785.1 Psittacula echo | reverse complement strand
AATTGAGGGGGATGGCTAGGGTTGATCTAGATCTTGCTCCCTGCTTTGTCACTGTCTTCTGCATGGGAAAAGCAATAGGGAAACCTCCTGAAGCGATCCAAGCTTAATGAGAGGTGAACATAGCACATTCTTGCAACAGAAGGGTTTTCTTTTCAGCCTGCTTCAATTCTCAGCAGCCACAGAAAAAGCCGATGTGAAAGATCAACTTCCATAGCCCATTGGGGCACCCCGAGTTTGCCAGCCCAAGGGAGCACACCGTGTGGGCATGAGGGACAGCAGGGCTTCACAAGGCAGCATTGTGGCTGAGGCAGGGTGCCCGAAACCGTGTCCCAAGGGATGTCTTGAATTCTGGCCACCCCTGGGTTAGTCCTGGACTGCTAAGTATCTGGGTGTACCGTAGTACCTGGATATGGTTACCTGTTTGTTTACAGGGCAAGCTCTGTGAGTGCTCAGTGATGTGATTATGTCACTGCTTTTTAGTTCGGGTTAGGGGGCCCTTTTGCTCTTTTCCCCCCTACTTATTTTGTTCCCTTTTTCTTCAACTTGCACCCACTGTGATGGGATACTGATTCAGCCTGAAAAGGAAGGACGTGCAGAGGTTATGGTGCTTGCTTGCAGAGAAACAGACCTGGACCTATTTCCTTGCTTACGCCTGCTGTAGGACATAGGCAAGCAAATTTCTGCCTCTCTTCCACCATCTTGCTAAAGTCCTGTTGCTTGTTGAAAAGCCTTTGCTTATTTGCTTACTTTACACATCCGCCTCCATCTTTTGCAGCTCCTTAGGCCCACATGGGCTGAGCTCTGCCTAAAGCAGCACCTCTGGGTGGCTGGATCCTGATTCAGACACGAGACATATCCCTTGTTCTCCTGGATGTTTTGCTGAGGCTGGCAGAAACCTCATGGCTTTGAGTTCCACTGGTGCATTAGGCACTGTTGCCTTTCAGTTACTGGTGTTCCTGTGGTCAGCCCCCTTATCCCAGCTCGGGCTTGTCCCAGCACCCAGGCAATGGCGAGCCAAACCCAGCAGGGCAGTGCTTTTGTCTTGCTTTAGAGTAGGACACAATTATTAGCGGCATGTTTTTAGTTCCGTTTGTTCACTCTGACAGCAACCAAAGGAAGCCATTACTTCCACAAGAGGATGTTTCAGTGAGTGGTACAGTAAATAAAGCTATACGGATCAGAGCAAGTATCATGTTCTCTTAAGTGCACCAATCTATAGCCAGGCTGGTACAAGCCAGATCCTTGCAAGAGGCATGACAGTGAGTCCGCACTCAGGTCAGCCTTTAATCTTGGCAGATCGCTGAGCTCTTTACAAGCTGACCTATTTACCACAGTCTATCTGCCCTGTAAGACAGGTATCCCTCTAAAGACATACAACAGTTCTTTCAATGCCTTTGGAGATGAAGTAAGCTGGATGGCACCCACCTGCCCCTTTTGGGCAATACATTTCTGTATGCATCAGGCTAAACATGGAAGGTTCAGATCTGGGTGTGATGATAGACAATGCTTCCCAGCCTTCCCTGCTCCATGAACAGAAGCAACCCCTAGTTCACAACACGCTCTTGGAAACGGCGTGCTCCTCTGGTCCTCTTAGCCTGGGAGAGCAGCCTCAGTTCTACCTTTTCCACAGTCTTTAGTTGCAGAAACCATTGATTTTGGAGGCAAAATGTCACTGAAGACCTGCTCTTCATGCTGGGAAATAAAGCACTTCAGCAATGTGATGTTCGCTAAACCAGCAAAATATCTTCTAAAAGTTGGTGGTTTTTTGAACGACACTGGAGAAAAATGGTAAGAGACACATATATAGTGCAGGGTGTTCATGAGATCTCTAGTATTTCCTATTCTTCTCATTTTAGCATAAATCTTTTCATCTTTGCTGTTTGCCCCTAAGCTGCGGGCATTAGGTGAGCTTCTGATCTTTATTTTATATATTAAAAAAAAATAAAGATGTTTGTAGCCTTCAGGGATTTGGAGAAAAGTTTGAAAATGCGATCATAAAGTTGAGGAAATCAGAATGCACTTGGGAAAAGCGCAAACATTCATAATTTTCTTTAAAAAAAGCAGAACAAAGTCCCTTGTGATTTTTAAAGCCGTGATTCTCTGGATGATAATTCTCTAGTGTGTGCGGTTGGCAGTGCTGGAAAAGATGCTTTTCTCTGCCCAGATCATGTTTTTCAGCTGGGAATTTTATTTACCAGCTACTTTAACCGTATCTGAACCTCTTTCTTGGCTGGCTTCTCCTGCAACTGAGAAGCCCTCTCCATCTCTGGATGGATGGGTGGCTGGGATCACTCCAGTGGCAGAGGCCGAGGTCTTGAAGCCCTCTATCCCAATGGGGAAGGACCTGGGGGCTCACCAGGAGCAGCAGCACCCCTTGACCCCAGCTCAGTCGCAGCCTGGGTGTGCAGCTCCTTCTCCACAAACCAGCAGCTTTGCTTGCAGGGATGTGATGTTCCCCAACGCTCATCAAGGGAAGGGGCTCTTTCTTTTGGGGGCTTGTTTGCATGGCGTGGTGGCTCCTGCGAGCAGAGCCCCCAGTGCGCGACCCTGCTCTTGGCATGGCACGAAAAGGCATGGTGCCTTCCTGAAAACCCCGCAAGGATGCAGCGACAATGTCAGTCTCTTCCCCGTGCTTCTCCCGCCCTGAGCCACCCTCCCTCGGGTGCTGCTCTTGCATATTTTTAGAAGGCACAGTTTATGTTTTCCAGTGCTGGCTTTGCACGTCAGCAGCCGCCTCACAATGAACTCTCAGGGGCCCATTTATCCTGCAATTGAGGGTCGTACCCTGTGACAGTGTTTTTCCCCACGTCATTGAGCACCCTGGTCTCTAGCTGCTTCAAAATGGCAGCCCATTGTTCGGTGTCCCTAGCCCTGCTTGAAACCACGTTCCCCCTGGACCTGTTTTAATAGCTCCTCTCTGTGACCTGTTTATCCCCTAGTGCTTTCAAGGGGACTGGGGAAAGGCTCATTCCTATTTTACAGACCTGATACAGCAACATGCTGCAAGCGGCCCCTTCCTCTGCCTCCCTCCCAGATTTTTGAGGTAGTCCTAGTTTAATCCAGCATGAGTCCCTTGCAGAATTAGGGGGTTTGAGGTTGCTTGCTAAGCCAATCTGTCTGCATGGGCACAGCCCAGTGCCTCTTCTATAGAATAATGCCGGCAATAAGGAAATTATGCTTTTGTCTGCCTAATCAAAGATAGTTTTGAATTATAAAATGTAAAATATCAACGCTCTGGACAGAGGAGGACAATGATGAGCAGAGCTTTGTTCTGCAGCTCTAGGATGACCATGGGGACTGGGGGAGCTGTTTATCACCATTTGTCAGAGATGGCAAATTCAGAGGCCACAGCCAGGCTGGGCTCAGGGGCTCAGAAAACTCTCCTTAGAAACTACTTTGCTCTACCTCCACTGGCCTCACTGTGTACACACATATTAGCGTCGTGTACCCACCATTTCCCACTAAACCAGCTCATTACAGGGAGCTTGTTTCTCCTCGCCCATACTGTGAGCACCTGTGTGGCCACTGTAGAACACCCTTGGCTAACCTGTACCACCTCCAACTAAGCTTTCAGGGCTTTCAATGTTTGCACATTTTCCTATCTGGGCTCAGTGCCCTTCCAAATTGTCAGCCTGACACCACCCATGTTGATTAATGTTCCCTGAGAAATGCAATTGTAAAACTATTTCCATTAAGAGAGCCCTCAAAACCGTAAATGGCTCCAAAGTTGTGAAGAATGCCCCAGTCTGGGACTGCAATGCCCCTGGCTCCCTAAAAATCACCCATTCTATTTTCCTGAATTTGTGTGTATCTGATGCTTCAGCTAGAATGGAGTTTTTAGTTCAAGCGCATGCATGTGTGCAAGGCACGCTATCTGCTTACCCTGACATGGTGCCCACACTTTCAGACTTTACCAGGATTTCTTTCTCTCAATAAGGTTTCTTCCTAGCTAAGTGCCTCAAACCAAAGTCCTGTTTGTTCCTATATTTGCTCATCCACTTTGAAAACAAGCTCTCCAGAGCCCAGGATACTATTGGTGTTTATTTTGGGCTTGTTCAGGGTTTTGCTAGCAAACAGGGCACAATTTGTGCATGGTTCTTAGGACAGCACACTTTACTTCAGACATAAGCAATCCCTAGCTCGCACTTCGCATGTGCAAGCCTCTGTGTAGCATTCACCCACGGAGGTATATAAAGGGTAATGATAATGTTGCCCAGAAGGCTAACACATCAAAGGCCAAGGAGCAGTTAAAATGCATTATGAGCTGTTGGCAGTGGTTGTGGGGGGTATTCATGTATTGCTGGTTTGGGCGGCCCGAGTTAAATGAAAACCCTCTGGATTAATTGGTACACCAGAGAGATCTGGAGGAAAATGGAGGCTGAGGAAAAGACAAACAAGGGAAAATGCAGAGAGCTGGATGTGCTGACCTGCGGCAGGGCGATGCTGATTATAACCTGTGGCTCCCTACTGTGCACTGGGAAGCTGAGTGGAGCTGGGGGTGCCCAACCAGCAGCTCGCCCGGTGCTTTGGTGGGAGAAAGCTGAGCCCCACGGGCAGCATCTGCAGTGCTGCTATTGCAGCGCAGCTGAGCGGGTAGTTAGAGGTGAGACTTACCAGGTGTCGTGACACCTGGGCACCGTGGGACAAGAGTTTAATTATTTTTAATGATGTGGGGGCTGGGGGAGGGAGACGAGGCTGTGTGGTGCCTGGTGTCACAGAGCAACTGAAGCTGGGAACTTCAAAACCCATTTGCACAGAGACCCCTGGCTGAACCAGATCACAAGCAACATGGTGAATATTAAATGATACAATCCCATCTTTTACTAGGATACCCTTATTCCAACTACTACTATGTGTTTTATTGCTAATACTTCAATTATACACAAACAGCATCTAAGTGTTACACTGACAGCCATACAAACACCAGTCACACTGGCTCATTCACATGCCAAATGACCGGCTGGAGGAGGACCACCGCCTCTCAACACAGCACGGCCACACCAGGTAAAGTCATGCCCTTGCAGACCACCTGACTGGTGACCAGGGGCAGGGTACCTGTGCTGATGACAGCGAGCAACTGGCCCTGACCTGGGGGTCTTTCACCTGTCCACACTGGGGCTGCAACGGCAGAGGATCCTTGCCTTCTCTCTGAACAGCAATTGGGTTCACTGGTGGGTTTCCAAAAGAATTTCCCCAAAGTCAACCCCACAACTTGTGCTTGTATCAGTGATCTCTCATCTGGACATCACATACCCACCAGGTACTTCCTCAGTCTTCTTGCCATGATCTTACGGAGTCATTGCTGACTCTGGTAGATCACATTGTTCGTCTTGACCTTGCAGTTTGGGTGGTTTCCTATTCTGTCACACCAGTTCTGCTGCAGCTCAACAGTTCGCATCATTCTTGTACCCAGTGTCTTAGCTCCACACTTCACATATTTGTCTCTCACAGATTTGAAGAATCCTTGTTGTAGGAAGAAAAGCACAGAAGGTAGTGTGCTTCTCAAGCTCTCTTTCTCCTTGCATTATCTGTTCAGTGCATGGAAGAAGGGAATTAAGAGGCTGCTCAAAACTGGCAGGTTCTCCTGACCATGTGTCCTTCTCCTAGCAGATGCGTGAGAGTGATAGGGATGGAAGGTAAACCAACATGGGGTGAGGGCAAATTCCAGAGGGGCCTTTCTCTGCCCTTTCCATGAATACACTTAAAAGAAAATTATGTGAATAAAGAGTCAGCAGAAAGACAGAGAAGGAAAGTGCAATGCTGCATGCAGCAGTACCTGTGCAGGTAAGGCTGCTTATCTCAAAAGCTTGACTCCTTCTGACCCAAGTCTGGAAGGCTCCTGACTTGTCTCCTAGCTCATTGCCACAAATGATTTAAAGCATGGCTCAGCTTTGCAGCCTCTGTCACTACCCATTCCACTGTCTTGCTGCCAATCTCCTTCCTTCCATGGGTGTCACAGGAAAAGCCTTGTTTTCTGTTTGTGCCAGGGAGCATTGTAGCAGGGTGGGAGAAGAAGCAATCTTCCACACTTTTTTCATATAGTGAGGACATAAGAATGAACAACACCAACTTATTTCTGACACGATCCTGAAAAATCCCTTGCTTCTGCCATAAATCTGAGATATTTATAAAGATTCTGTTTTCAGTCTTGGAGACAAGCATCAATTTAAAAATCTATTTTTAAAGCAAATTGCATTGTAATTTAATCTTAAACTGAAGTTTTAAAGTGCTCTCATCCTTGAAAAAGAGAAACTGTTTCATTTTTGGTGACTAATGATGAAGTGTTTTCTTAGGGTGACTGAACTTAGCACAGAGTCCTAAATATATTTATTAGCTCATTAAACATAATTAATTGAATCTTGTTGCTAATATTAGCTGTGCCTTTGCAAGTGAAAAGTACTTTTGGTTTGCTAGACGGTTTCTTATCAAAGAACAAAAATGCAACACTAAAACATATGCAGCTTACTGAATAATCATGTTATTTGTCAGACAAGCAGAGGAATCATCACTGAAGTGCTCCCAAAGTGCCAGATTGGGTAATATACATAATTAGGCCCCATTTGATTAGTTATGTGCCTATGGTAACAGCCACACTCATGATCCACATATTAGTAAGGCCTTGAAATAGTCTTCAAGGGGGATGATGGCAACAGAGCACATCCAAAGCTTCACCAAGGAGACTTTTGGAACATAACCTATATGCTGATTACCTCTTTTCCTGTGGTTATTCTTTATTTTATCTTATTATCTTTTATTCTTGAAAAAATGCATGCCTTTGTTCTCAAGGGCGATGTAGAGCTTCCACGAAATGTCACTATGCTTTTATCCCTAAAAGGAAGGTCTCTTAATCATCTGAATCACATTTTAAGGCATAAAACCTTCCTATATTTAGGGATGCATCCTAGCAATTGGCAAGGCTGCTGCAAGCTGTTCTTAGGAGGTGGGAACAATCATTACCTGGAAGCCAGCCCATCTCAGATCCACTCTCCTCCCGCAGCCCAGGACAGCCTGGTGATGGATAAGGCCTTCTGGATGTTCTTTTAGGCTTTTGCAGGAGCTTCATAAAAAGATTGCAAGGTCTCAGGGGGAAGACTGACTTTGCATCAGATCCAAGCCACTGAAAGAGCCTGCAAGCGCTGAGCTACTGCCAGCCCACAGGGAGTAAGTCCGGAGGGTACTGTTTGGATAACAGTGGAACCCAAGAGAGTTTGTTTAGCTGTAGATGCAACATGAATTGTTCCTGCAATTTATTTTTACATGCTTAGAGTGTGGATGAGTTTGGAAGAGTTGGAGAGAATCAGAGAACTAGCAGAATGAATTATTATTAGGGGTTATTTATACAAAATGAGAGAAATATATCTCCTGGTGCAACACTGTATGTCCAGGGCTGATGAGAGTTGCTGCTTTTGCAGTAATGCCTACTGGGAAATACTTTCAAGAAGCTTTTCCCCGAATAAGGAAGAGACCAAGATACAGAAAAGTTCTGCCAGATGAAGGCACCAGTGAAAGACTGGCCTGTAGCAGGGAAACCTAGGCAATAGGTGCTGACAATCTGGCAGAAGAGGAGTGTGGACCCCCAGCCCTGGCCAGTCTGATCCAGAGGGCTAAAGTGAACGTGTCTAGTCTGGTCATGTCAACTATCCCACCAGTGCAAGAGAGCCATAGTCACCCTTCTCCATATTAGCATGCTCTCAACCATGCTCAGGGACAGGGTCCATAATTCTCAGCAATATAAATTAAGATCACTGGCCAAATTATACTAAAGTTGTGAATTCCCACACCATTCCCTCTTTTCTTTCAGTAAGTGCTGTTTTTAGCATTGATCCCCCAAGCGGGGGATTATTCAAACCAGCTTCTTGCTAGTAATGTCGGCACCAAACCTTGAGGTCTGAAACAAATCAGACCAAACCTTATGCCTGCCCTGGCTGACAGCAGGGGGACTCTAAAGGGAACTGGTTCTGTGTGAACCCTGCAGTGATGGTAGTGATGGTTGTGCCAGCCCTAACCACCCTATTTTTAGGGTACCTTGTGGAGAGCCACTGCTTGTGTTTGCAGCACACTTGTACTGGGTATGCCCAAGCACTTGGGAATTTCCTGCAGGCTGAAGGGTGTCCTTGGCCATGGAGCTGGAGGTCTGGCAGCTATATGGGTGAAAGCAGTCTGGAGAGAGGCCTTGGGATGCCACTGAAAGGCACAGAGGATGTACTGTGTGTGCGAATAAGAGTCCTCACATATACATGTGTGTACAGGCAACATTGGTACCTCCTCTGATAAATGGCTCTAAGTAGAGCTGTGTGAAATTTTGAATTTCTGTTTTCCAGAGCAGAACAAACTGGGACAAAAAAAATTAGGAAAAATAGTTTCCTGGAATTTAAACAGTCATGTTCAGAAATGTCTCCGTGTTCTGTTTTGACATTTTTTGGATCAAAGTGAAGCATTTTGACATTTCTGAGGAAGGAATGTTTTGTTTCAATTTGTTGAACTGGCATGAAACGTTTCGTTTCAAGTCTGCTTAACATTAAAGTACGCAGTGCCTTTCCTTGGGTTTGGGTCCCATTCTCTCCACTGGGCTGCTCTCCCAGGGAGTTCTGCCCAGCTCCCGTAAAGCTTGGGCAAAGTCCATGTTGTTCCCAGTAAATGCAGCTCAGCCACAAGCCCCATGCACAGGAAAGGAGAGAGGCCTTTTGGGGAAAGTTCGTTTCGATGCGGGACTCGACTAACATTAAACTTGGGTGCAGTTGGAGCAAAGTGCTCAGTTCCGGTTCACCTCTGACAAAACCTCATTTCTTGTCAGCAGCATCCCCGTCTTCCCACAGGCACTTTTTGTGTTGCAGAAGCTGTTTTCTGATTAAAAAAGGAGATGTCCCAGTGAGCACCTGCATTAGGTGTTGATGTGATCTACACCAACAGGCTCTCCGAAGGTGCAGGCCGGTCCCCTGAACATAGCAGTGAAGCTGTCACTTGAGTGGATTTTCCAACAAGCTAAAGAAAGACCCCCATTTAGGGAGCTGGCTGAAGCCAAGACAGCCTCTGGCTTTGCTGTCCCCAAGGCGGGTGAGGGGGCTGTGATAGGAACAAGAGTTTCTTCTAGGACATCAGCAGACTTAGCTCTTTTCTGGAAGTGCCTGTAGTGTCTTCCTGAGATTTCTGATGAATTTTACCTAAAAGTTGATCCAAAAGTTGCTTTGGTTCATTCCCAGCAGCTCTCAATAGGACTAGGCAGGTCCTACCACTTACTGTGGGGGATAATTGAACCCCTTGCCCTCCCCCTTTCCTGGGCAACATCTTCAAAAGATCTCTGATTTTGCTCACCAATCAAGCAACCTCATTTGCAAAACAACTGCAAAGGCCCTGCAAAAGCAGGAGGACAGCTCCTTTGTTAAATAGTCCCTTTTGGTGACACAAAGGAACCATAAAGGTGATGGAGCTGCAGCCTGGACAGCTGCATTTCCTGGACTGTGCAGGCTGCCTCCCTCCCCCCTCCCGCAGTCATTTCAGAGCCCAAGCCTCAGCATTATGCAGGGCTTGAGCCCAAGGAGAACAAGGTGCATTGCAACTATTCTTAGCTCCAAAAAATCATTCCTGGCCTTGCTTTGAAATCTGAACCAGGGTTAATTTCTCTCCCCCTTCCCCCAGTCTGTTTCCTCTCCTCTTTCATGTACCTATTTGCATAGACTGTCATCGTAAGAATCTCCATTAAAATTGAAAGCCTCCTTCCTGCATGTCACCTCTCGCAGCCCCCTTCCGCTTGCCCTGTGTGACTTTTGGAGGGCTTGAGAGCAAAGGTCCCGCGCTAGCATCACCTCCCTGAGCCCTGCATTCCCCCCGCCGTCAGTCCTGCTCCTCTGTTGCTATAGGAACATCTATCAACTTTGGAGTGCCGGAGAAAAAGAGCAGAGAATTATCTTAATTATTTAATGATTGATTAATATATGTTTATAGAGCACTTCAAAACCATGCATCCTTCTGTAAATTGTTTATTAACCGGGCAAGCAGTATAATCTGCTGAATATCCTCTGCTCCCATTGGTTTCAGTGGGAGGAAAGGGTGGTAGGCAGCTTGCAGGTTTTGTGACAATGATATTACTAAGAGTACTTGTAGTTCTGCCTCCAGAAAATGATGTGAATATGAGCCTTTGGTTCAAGTGTTTGTAGCAGGGCTGCTCCCAGCACCTGCAACTGAGGTTGCTTGAACACCTATGTTCAACTGTTCTGTAGCAGATCTTATCCACCTGGAAAGAAGGGTCAGGCTTGTTTCTCCTTGAGGCTGGACAGAGAGTGGAGGTTTGGGAGAGTGCTTGCAGCTGGTGGTGCAGCATAGCTGGCTGGTAAAAGCAGCCTTCTGGCTCAACCGCTCCTCTCCTGCTGAGTGGTGGTGTTTTTACCAGGAGACCATGGAGGCTGCTGCTAAAATCTGTGTTCTCTGTGCCTGTAGTACCATGTTGGAAGGGCTGTACAAGCAGGCTGTGTCAGCTGGGCGAGGAAGCATGGAAGCAGGAGCACGGTGCTGGTGCTGTGCCTGCGGCTTTGCTCCAGTTGAGGATGCCAGCTGCACCCACATCTGCTGCCCTTGCTGGTTGTGAATCTTGATCTCTGCCCAGCCGATGCAGGTGATCAGCTGAAGCTGGCCTGCCTTTGCTCTTTCCAGCCCCCAGGACCTTCTTCAGGCACTGTAAACCGTGAGCGTACAAAATCAGACAGCACTTGTTGTGCAGTGCCATTTCCCTGATGCTTGGCCTCTCCCTGGCTTCTTCCCTCTCCTGCTAACAAGCTGAGATGATCCCCAAGTGAGATACAAGGTAAATGGAGACTGACCACACAGAGAGGTCTGCTTCCCAAGCATAGGAGAGCCTGGAATACGCAACACATTGCTTTGCATGTGTCAGAAGTGAGACTTGCAGTCTGAATGGCTTTGATGTGAGCTGTCGTGTGCCTGGGAGACACGCAAGGCTCATAACCTTGGTGTGAAGACTGTCATTGTAGGTGCAGGCAGGGAGATGGGCTGATGCAATAGCATACAGGCAGCTGCGGAAACCTGGTGCTCCCTGTCTGACTCGGGCAGGCTCCTTCCCTAAGGCCTGTTGGGACCATGGCTGCTGTGATAGAGGATGATTGGTAGGGTAATAAATACAGCTCTTGGAAGGGCTACTTTCCTCAGGTACTGCTCTGTACAAAGCACTAAAGACTTGTGATGCCGTGGGATGGGTGTTGATCAGGTGTGTGACATGTACAGCTCTCTAGGTTTTAAGTGGAAGCACAGAATGAATAAGCTGACTTGCAAAACAAAACAGATTTGCCTTGGATTCACGCTGGTATTTAGGAGTTATTAAAACTTTACTCATTTTAAGGACTCTCAAGCTTCTTAATGCCTGTGAATCCATCTGCTGTAGAGCAGCCAGTCCATAAAGATGCCTTCACATGTGGCAGCCACCTTCCTGGCTCGTTTATGGGACTTAGTCATGGATTGCCACAAAAAAGTCTACGTTCCACCTGAAGACAGCAGTAGCAGGACTAGGCTGTTATTCTGTGGTAGCTCAGCACTAGAGGGGGATGTAGCACGTGCTTTCCAGCACATTTCTTATGTGCATGCAACAATATTTTACAGCAGTATTTATGAGGAGGCTGGTTTTTTAATTGCCTACATGAAGATATTTTTCTCTTGCAGGGGCAATTTTCTTGCCCAGGATAAAAATCAGAGAGGTTGCTATTTTCCAAGCCTTAAAAGACTTTGCTTGTAGCCAATGAATTTTACTATGTTTAATGTGTGTCTTGGCTACTGGGGACTCAGAACTTTAGGAGATTCTCAGGTCCTTTTTTTGTGTCTGACGTGGGTAAACAGCAAATACAGGCTGCTTTTTAGCTTGGCTGTAGCTCTAATCCAGGCTGCTGGCTGGAAGGGTCTGAGCTCTGCTCTTCATGTCGTGGGGACCCTTCACGTGCTGTGCCAGGGGACTGCAGCCCGACTGCGGTAGTGAGTCCTGCGAGCACCTGAACAAAGGCGTAAAGCCAAATTCACCCGTCTCCACTTGCTCGGAGAGCTGCATGTTTCTGCTTTCCGCAACAATAACTCTTTGACTTTGCTTTAGACATCCCAGTGATAAACCCCAGTTGTCAACTTCAAGCAAGAGCAAAACACTTTGCAAAAAGTGCTGCTGCCTCAGGGAGGTTTTGCAGAAGCTGGTCAAATTCCTGTCCTCTTGTTCTCCTCCTCATCTCCAGTGAGCAGCTCTCATTCCAGGGTTTACTCCACTTTGCAGAAGCATGTCAGCATGGGGAGGTGACTTGCTAGCCTGTTAGCCTGGGGAATTTCTGCCAGCGTATTTGGGTATGGTATCTCGGGAGAAGAGCAGACTGGCTGGTGTATGCTACTTATATGCACTAACGTGGCTATAGCAGAAGGTGGGAATGCCACTCACTGAAGAAAACATATACTCAGGCCAGTGGGTACAGACTCTCTCAAGCCCGAGTTTTGCCGGTTTGCTCTATCTCTGGGAGACCTTCATTGCACAGCCCCATGCCCTCCTCTCCTTCTCGTACCCTGCTCATCACACAGGGCTGCGGTTCCCACCTCACGCTGAGGGCAAAGTTGGCTAGCCAGGAAAGATGTCCCCATTCACATTTCCACATAGAAACCTTTCTCCCCCTACTTTTAGTGCCTGTAATTACCTCTTTACTCCAGTGCCAGCAATCTTCCATCAGGCATCGTTATTAACGGAGAGAAAAGAGAAGGGGAGGGAGGGAGGGAGACAGAGCGCCACAAAACTTAATTTAATCGCAGCACCCCATGCTCAATTTAACAGACACAACAGCTCAGAATGGGGTCCCTGTGCAACGGGAGGGCAGGCAGTGGAGCGTCCCTGGAAAGAATTAATTGTGGATGACAATGTGTAAACAGTGCAGATGAATAGGGCACGCAGGTGTGAGGCACCGGGGCCATCCCGGGGACTTTTTCACACGAATTTCAGCTCCTTCACTGCTGACCTGCTCCCGAAAACGTGATTAGTGTCGGCGTTGGGAAACCATTCAGGGTGTCAGGATTTGGCACATATTAACTAGCTGTGGGGGAGAGGGGAGGGAGCACATGGGGGCTATGAAAGGAGGAAGTCTGGCGGACAAGGGGATTGTTAAAGGGCCAGAAAATCCTCAATGCTCCGAGGTGCCCTTGCTGCTTGGAGGAAAAAGGGAAGGGAGCTGAAGCAGAATAGAACTCCAAGGCATCCTAGCCCTAACTGAGCTATGTGGAAAACAAGGCATTGCATCGCGGAATTTTTTTTCTCTAGGTGTCCATCATAAATATTGATGATGTTTATATTACTGACCTTTTCTTGGCTGTGGCTTTCATGGTTCTAGACACTTCAGCTTGAGAGATAAACAGTCAAAACAAGCAGGAAAATTAATGACACAGCATCACTGAGAACAGCAAATATCTCCTGAGTAACATATGGATGTTATTCGGTGTGCAAAAAAAACCCCTTCATCTATATGTACTCTATATGTAAGGTGATACAGACAGGGGGTTGTATAATGGGCTCAATTTACCAAGCACAAGGCTAGACGCTCTTAAATTATGTTCCCCACGCCTGCCTGGCCTTTTGCATCCAAACAGAGGATTTAAGTGCAGGGAGCAGACCAGATCACTGATTTTTTTTCCACTTGGGAAAATGATGTGAGGGGAATGATGTGAGGACTTCCATGAATACCAGTGCCTCTGCTGGACTCTGTTACACTCTTTACTCCTTGCTGGGAACCCTTTCCCTGCCCGGGTCGTGGCTTGGGCAGCATGGCAGCAGTGACATTTGGGCCTCATGTAATATAACAATAAAAGTCATTCTAACTGCAATACACCTGTGGCTGTGAAGGTGAGGCTGGATTCTTGCTGAAGAAAAAGGGTGTTGCCACCAGTACTGGTTTGGCAGTGCAGACAGCTGTGCAGGAGGCAGGGTGCTCCAGCCCCTTGCCAGGCTGTTTTAGCTAGGAGAGATGAAGTAGGTGGTGAGGAGGGGCCACGAAATACCAGCACAGAAACCATGCAGGCCAGTATACCCAGTAGAAGTCTCACCTCGCGTTCAAGGTTGAACTTAGTTAATCACTACTGGAAAATTAGCCAATTTTTCTCAGGAACCCACGCACATGACAGACTAGTTCAGCATCCTTTTGAGGAAAGCCTGATGGTGCCTGTTGCTGCCTTCAAGGGTTGTTGTGGGGCTGAGGTCTCACAGGGAATTACTGTGCTTGGGCAGTGGGAGTTTTGCCTTTGGTTCTGATTGTGGCAATTGTAGTTGATTTCTCTGGTAAATCCCAGCAATGTCTATGTGGGAAAGGTACTCCATAAGTACTAATGTGATGTGGCAATGCTTGTATGCTAAGCTAAATTGTTTCCAGAAGAGCAAACATTGTTTGCTGTTAAGCCCAGTAATATCAAGATTCATAAGAAGCAAGAAATAATAACCCAGGCTTTATTGAGAGTACACCTGGCAGAGTCCAATCCTGCAGCTCTTGAGATGGGGTCCTCCCTGCCTAACAAGCTTCCCACAGGCTGGATACCCAGCTGAAGCCATTCATCTCATTTCTCTCTGGGACTCCAGAGGGTGCAGCACCTCACTTTATCTTACATACTCTCAGGAGGGACAAATGCCAGCTATTATATTGCAACCTGCCTGGCTGACTGCCGTTTCCAAAAACAGCCATCAGTGCTACTGTGATTTCTTCCCCTGGTTCGCCCCCAGTCAAGGTATCTGCTCTCTGGAGTGCAGCTACCCTTGAGAAAAAGATGTTGAAAAGACTTTCTTCCTATGCGCATGGTAGTTCTTTTATAAACCATTAGAAATAAGTTAATTCTGTAATGGCTGCTCTCACCAAGGTGAATGTGATGTTTTTCAGAAGAGTAAGTCAGCCTTGTTACTCCAGACAAATTTCAAGATGCTGGCTCTCTGCAGTTTTCAGGAAGGGGTGTTGCATTTGCTGCAATATGGCTGTTCCTCAGCATCCTGAGTTCCATGTACTGGTTCTTGTGTTTGGCCAACTGCTGCTCATGTTTTTAAGGCCCTTTTTGTTTGTATGTTTGGTTTTTTTGTTTATTTGGTTTTGTTTTCCCCATCGTTTGCATGGCGTCATTGTTTTGAGAGACTTTTGCTTGTCTTTCCAATTTTGATTTTCATTGAAGAAGAGCAATATGCTAGAAATCTCACCAGTGGGGTAATTTACACACTGGGAAAGGGCTGCAGAAGCCAAGGAGAAAATCAGTTCTCCAGGCATCTGACCTAGGAACTATTGCAGGCAATGAAGTACTTTCTCCACGTAGGCTCTGTGTGTCCTACAGCATGAGCTAACTGGACTTTAAATGATACACCAGCAAAGACTGGTTTCTAAGAAAGACTGTAATATTTCATCAGCTGGAGGACCCAACAAATGCTCTTCATTTGTACTTACGTTTGGGTCACTGGATCTTCACTTGCACTATAGTCATCATTCTACCATCTCTCCATGCCCCTGCCATAGCTCCCTGTGGCCAGGTTTTCTTGGAGCCACCCCATCATGACAGTGCTGAAAGCCCTGAGGCACTCTAGTTCAGAGCTGCCTGGATTGCAGGACTGTACTAGTTTTGTTCCTGGGCCTTATTCCTAGCTGAAGAGCTGGTGCCAAGCCAGCAGTATCAGCTGTGCTGATGTTTGCCAGCTGAGCACTGAGATAAAATGCTGATTTTTTCATGAATTGCTACATTTTTTTGCATTACAGCCACTAGCTGCCATAAAACCAAGGAAAGCTATGTTGAGTTGCTTTAGCTCAAGAGTGGAGGTGATGGGGCTAATGGATAGTCAATAATTTGCAGGCAGGGAAAATGGGACAGCTGAAGAAAGTGAGGATGTGGCTCCCCAGTCAGCTGTGTTAAACAAGACCGTAGCTGTAACTCAGATTTTTACAGAATCCTCACACCACTCTAAGCTGGTATTCAATTTCCATCAGAATCCTTGGTGGTATTCCTACATTATCATGCAGTTCATGAGCTCTTCTCACTGCTTTTCCTGACATTAGCTGCCTTTTTTCAAGCGTATCAGCATGCTGACTGAGCCTAGACCCACACACCTCCTGAGCCGTGCCTTCAGATACATCGCACTGGTTAACCAAAGGTGGAGCTCTACTCTGGAAGCAGACAAGACTGAAAATGAACTTGTCTGCCTGGCATTGTGTTTCATGTAAGAAGAGATATTGATGTGACAAAAAGAGAAACCTACCGTTCTCCCAAACCAAGGGAACAATATTGAAAAATTTCCATAAGCAGAAAAAAACCCACCCTGGGATGCTAAAAGGGATGTTGCCTGCGATGAAATAAAAAGGCAACTGGATAAGTAGTTCAAATTGTGTAGAATTCTTCATTGTGGTTCCCTTTGCCAGCTGCACTAAAGATCCTCAACTTTCTCTTACTTTCTCACAAGCACTTCTGCAGTGGATATTGGTTATCATAGCTGATGAATTTGATGATATACTGTGTCCAGCTTTACACATGTTTCTGTTCTGCAAGAAAGCATTCAGCAGAATATTTGGTTTCTTTCAGCCTCCTGCCAATGTCTTGGCAACACTGGAGTTTTCCAAAGTGCTCTTAGATACAGAATCTGAGTAACTCATTTTTCTTGTAGTGAGGCTGGAGCAAAAGCTGCCTTCAGTACAGTTTACAGCAGAAGGCAAGGAAACAGAAGCTTTGGAGTGAGAGCAAGCAGTTTACCCTAGAAAAGAAGAGACGAAGCTCTGGGCGTGAAGGGATATTGGGTTCTCTAGGCAAGGTCCAAGCTAGGACAAAGTCTGGACCTGCCAGTGGAAGGAACATGAAGGAAAGGCTGTGAGAGGAAATTCACCGCTCAATATTCAGGTCAAGGAGAGATGTGCCACAGCTTAATCTCCAGGGGGTCATTCACTACAATAGCTTAGCCAGTCTGCTTGTGAGTTGTGGTGGTCTGGGTGCAGCATAGAAATGTGGTGGTATGGCAGAAACCAATATAGATAAATTATGAAAAGCAAAGTCTCTGCTGGTTTATGGGTGATCTGAGGGATGATGAATGAGATGTTGTGGAACTTAAAGTCAAAATGTACTTCTTTCAAGTTGAAGATGGCTTGACTAATTCCAGTAAAATAAGACTGTCTCAAACCTTCAGCCAGAGCTCAGAATAAGTAAATTCTGAGTAACTTGCTTTTTCTGACACGTTTTTCAGCCTGCATCTAGAGCTTCTGCTGGGAATGCCTGTCAGAGACAGGCTTGTTACATGTTTTGTATTTCCTAATCAGTGCCTGCAATAAGTGCAAGTTGTTTTCCTGGAAGATGCTTTTTGTGGGTATAGACCACAAACTTGAAGGTAGACAAGGCACTTTCTTTAGTCCCAAGACTTTATCTATATTAACTGAACTGAAAACCAAAAGACCACCCAGAAAACCCCTAAATCCTATCTGTTACACTGTGGTGGGCAGTTGCTAGTGCTGTCTGACCTGGAATGGGCACCAACGTGGTGATGTTGGTATGTTCAGTCTGTCAATTCAGGTGTTTATCTGCCAGGAAGTGAAAGCACCTACTGTGCACTGCCAACCCTTGTCCTCTGCCTGGCTGGGAAGCAGGTCTGACTCTGCTAGCATGGCCAGAAACACAGGTTTGGTTTATTGTCTGGCTCCAGCTGCAGTGCTCAAGTGTAGGGCTGCTTGACAAATGCTCCCAGACACTTTCAGCCACATGAATCACATATTATTCATTTCTACGTTTCCTGAGACCTCTTTCTTGCCACCGCTGCATCTCCCTTTTCCTCAGTTGAGAGAAACTACACCTAACTACTTGTTACTCATTAGTCCTAGTTTTGCTGTATCCATTCCTGAATTCGTTATTTCTGACACTGCTAGCCAGACTGTCTCAGTATTATGTGCTATTATGGGTATGGATCCCAGGTACACTGGCCTGGCAATGTCCTATTTCCTGGAATGTTCCCAGTGCTCCAGCTATCTGTGTGGTTCAACTGTTGCTCACAAGCATCCTCCTCAGCCACCTGAGGTATCCAGCCAGCTCTCACAGCACCATCTGCAGCTTTTGCCAGCTTCTCACAATATTCCCTCTCACATCCACCTTTCCAGATGTCACATCCACCTTTCCAGATATCTCATGTCCATTAGCTTCCACACCCTTCCCAAGCAGCTCAACCTCAAGACCAGGGCCCAGCTGACAGCCTGGTGCCTGCAGTGCTATGCCCATCGCTATCCTCCAGGCTGCAGCATTATGATTTGCTTGTAAATGATCTATATGCAGACTATTAATACATTTATTTGACAACACAAAACTAAGTTGTTACTGAAAATCTTGCTTTTTTAAGGATATATGATAAGAAAGTCAAGGCAGATGTCATCTTGGAGCAGTTGTACATTTAGCAATCCAGCTAAAGCCAAAACCCATGGCTGTTTAATAACAAAGCAGACCCAAAGAAGGTGGTCGTGAAATGTTTGTAGATGTCATTGCATGTTCTTTGGCAAGTCTATGGTATCACCCCTAGTACCTAGAGGGTGGTGAAATGATTCAGCTTGGTTGTTTCTTTCACACCTTCAAGAATGTGTGAGGTGTCATTTTAGATCTGCTAAGCAATGCTGGATGTCTGCCCAAACCAAAATGCTGGCCGTGGGAACAGTTGAAGTCCTTATGAAAGAGAGTTGGGGTAGAGGATGTGAAAGCAGCCAATGGTAAAAGGGGAAAGCACTTGTGAGATTCTCCCTGTGCCTCTGCTGTTCCCCTGGCATTCCAGTTTTGCACCTCTGCTGAGCCCTGGTGGCACTGGTTCCTCCTGGACAGCTGAGGGCAGGGGGATGTCTTCTCCACTCAGGGGTGCAGGGCAAGATGAAGCCACCTGCAGCCGTGCTGCTCACTCCCCAGAATTTGTAGTAAGGTAAAGAACTTGTGAAGCCACATGTGTGACAAAGGAGTAGGTAACCCACCCCTGAGGGGAAGGGGTCTACTTCAGACTACTGTTTTCTACCTTGAGAGCTGAGTGAGACTGTCCTGGGTGTGAGTGCCCATTGGATTTGTATCCATCTACAGCCTACAAATGGATTGCAAGAGCATCACTGGATAAGCTTCATTTGCGGGCTAAACTTCTGCTGGTTTAGGCCTACAGAATACGAGCTTTTTGGACATAAATCATCTTGTCCTCTGATTGCACAGCCAGACCAAACTTACTATTTCCCAATATGTTTGGTTACTGTGTATCCCAAGTAAGAATAATATAATTTACATCACCTACTTAAAAAAAAAGCTAGAGAAATGGGACGTTTTTTTTTCTTGAGAAGATTACATTTAGAGAGGGAGGGAGATTCTGAAATATCTGAAAACGCCCACTAACAGAAACACACAGAAACCTCTGTCTAACCACACCAAAGAGCCCCATTCTCTCCATATTTTGGGCACCTTTGTCTTTTTTTGCATATACGAAAGGTGAAGTATTTGGCTAGTTCCCAACTGAGATTGCACGCCCAGGATTTCACCCAGCTTATCCACTCCAGTTGTGCACATGGTTTTACCTCTTTGCCAGCAAAGGCACTGGTGGGGTGTGTGGCCTTGGCTGGTGCTAATGCTTGGCCTCAAGAATTTGGGTGGTTAGTTGCTGATGGCCACACACTGGGATGGCTGCAGAAAGTCTGGCTGAAAATGCTCTCTTAAAAACTGTATGAGGATCAGTCCTTCGACAGCATATATGCATGTGCTCTTCTTGTCTGCTGTACCAGCTAGCTTAGCTTACTGAAGAACCAGCTTTGGTTTTGATGCATAGTGCCTGATCTCCGTCTTTGGGTCGGGTTCAGGATGCATTACTACAGTGTACAATTAGAGATGACATTTTACAGTGGGTCTGTTGGTTTACACAGGTATTCAGGAGTCAGACCAGGAGACCAGCATCTGATTTGGCTGGTACTGCCAGGCCTGAGACAGGCCCACAGGTTCCCCTGCCAGTGATGGCCTATCTGTATTTTGAAGGCAGAAGGGACTTCTAGGCTGATTCAGCCATCGTAGGGTCACTCCACCATTAGTAAAATGGGTTGTCTTGCAATATAACTGGGGAATGACTGTCTTTTGCTGCTCAAGGAGGATAGCAAGGAACCGCTATGCTAGGGAGCTGGCACATGAGCAAACTCTGCAGTTAGAAGGTGCAGAGAGGCCTGTGGTTCTAACATAATGCATGACCAAAAGCTTGTTTTAGCAAATGGGGAGCACTTGGAAAGCTTTTTTGAGGACTGGAGCAAAAAATCTTGTGCTTTTGAGAGGACCTGCATGGCCCAGAGGTGGTGGAGGATCTTCACAGGAGTGGGGCAGGTCCTGTGCTGCCAATCAGTCCCTACACACACAGGGTTGTTGTCACCATCACCTACTTGCTCTTTCTTCAACAAACACCTAAGCAGAAGGAAGGCCTCTGTTACTCTGCTGGAGTGGCATGGGAGTGTACTCCTCCTGTAACCCAGAAGCATTTCTGAGCACCTTCATGGACCGTGTGGGTCAGGAAGAGGCTGTCTAATGAGCACTTTTCAGGAGACCTTCAAGTTCTGAGAAGGCCATAGATATGCCCTCAGGAGGTCTTCTCTTTAAGTCAAGTTGCACATGCTGTGAGGACTCTTGTTCTCTCAGCAGGGGTGGGAGCAGCCTTTGGCAGAGCTGTCATATGCATGGGGCTTTGGCACTCACCTGCAGTGCAGTTAAGGCAGGTCTGCATATTTGGGAGGCGTTTCCACGCAAACACAGGAGGGCTGCTTGTATACAAATACATATATATATATATATACCTGTATTTTATGTAGCTGTGTTTCTTTGAACTGATCCAGTATCCCACTGAAGAGAATAGAAGGTGGGTAAAGCCTACAAGTCTACTCATGGGAGTACTGATTTGCATGAGCACGTCTCTGCTTTTGAAGCAGGCTACTGTTCTCAAGCAGACTGCAGCCTTTTTCCGATCTTCTTTTGTATTTTTCAGTGTGCAAACACTGCATATGCTTTGCCTCTCTGAAGTCTTCTTTTGCAGTGCAGGAAACACATCTCTGTTAGTGCTCTACACAACCTCAGCACCCAAGGAAGCAAAAGGCAACAAGTGGGGACTGGTGGTGTTCAGCACTCCACTGGGAAGTCTCCTGGATCAGCCCCATAAGCTGTGGTCTCCCTTCCTGCTATCTGCTTCATCCCCAGTGTGCATTACACTTGCCCCAGCTTTGCAGAGATAATTTGCACTCTCCTAGTTCATTAGCTGCTACCCCCTCCTGTCTGTGGGCAAAAAAAAGCCCTTACTGTTCAAAAGAACACATGCAGCAATCATTAATGCTGACCCTAATTGTGCCAATTCAAACCACTCAATAGCTCTAATTAAAACCTCTCTTGTGCAGGGCACTGAACAGTAACAAAACTGTCACCCCGAACAATCAAATCATGGAGCTAAGAATTTTTTTTTTTGCCCTGTAGTGTTCAAATGTTGTTGCTGCTGTCGGAAGGGTCATCTGAAAGGATTAAGTATGGGGCTTTTGTAGGCTGCAAAGGCAGGGGGAGTATCTAAACCCAGTCAATGTCTTCTGGTCACAGTTTGAAATCAGAAGACCCCAACTCTTTTCCAGGTCTCCTTTCATCCAGTTTACCCACCCCCATGCAGCAAGCAACACCTGCAAAGTAGACAGGCTCTTGGTTATGAGACACATGGACACCACAAGTCAACTTAAACATCTGCAAAGGAGGGGGTTGGGGGAAACCCAGCCGCTCCTATCCCTACAACCTTGTTTCTCAGGGTCCCTGACTACACTTTCCTGTGTGCCATAAATAACTCTGCAATTACATTAATTGGTTGCATATTTGTTGACACAGGGGTGGACAGGGGTAGGTTACGGTGGGAGGATTTGTGCTTTCGGTGCAATTTTATACTACTTTCTTCAGATGTCCCTTAATCCCCACTCTCCCTTCCCCCATTATTTAGGATTCGCATGTCTTCCGGAATAACTTTATAAACCTGTGGGTGGGTGGGTGAAGGGGGAGAAAGAGTGCTCAAATTCATTTGATGGCACCCATGCACACACATCTGTTCTGCCGTGTTTCCTTAGCAAGGTCTATCAATCAAAAGGAAAAGGTTGATATGTATCACAGTGGGATATTTCAAAAAGGTGGTTGCAGGCGATTGTGTGTGCTGGAAGGCTTCTTCCCACACCAAGTTTCTGACAGGGTTCAGAAGAAGGAAGTGGTATGTATGTATGCCTGTATTTTTTGTACATTTACCATGTTTTAAAGAACGTAGTGAAATTAATAGAGCAACGGTGTTGACTACTAAAATTCCAGCCTTGGTATATTTTGCTTTGTTCATTGTTGAATGTGTTCTGAAGGCCCAAATCTGGAATCAAATGTAAGAGCCTGAAAATGCTGCAAGCACTTTTGTATCTGTGGTTCTAGTTTAGGTCAGTACAGGCACACATGCTAGCTACCCATGCTAGCCCTGGGTTCAAACCACCATTTCAGAGTATTTGGTATGGAGTACTTGGCCGAGTCTTTTCTTCCAGTGTCTCCTTGGCTTGCTTTATTTTGCTAGCAGGAATCAGAGTTGCAGTAAGAAAGTTCACGGCATGTTGTGTTTCATCTTTCCTTCTTTCATCTCTCCTGAGCTGCTGTCCTAGCTGAGGAGTAGGGAGCAGGATGATACCCGTAGAGCCCTGGCAGTCTGCCTTTTCAAACACCCTGAGCACTTTCTGTTAAAAACCGCCTTGGTTGTTTCTTGCTCCGACTGCTGGGTTGTGCCGTGTGCTGTTACAACATTGCCTTGTCTCAGGAGTGGAGCCGTTTCATTTAGTGACGGGTAAAATAGCCCACATTTAGAGTACAGCTTGACTCAGCCTTTAAGTATTTAGCCTTGGTTAGTGACTAAGCACAAAATCTTGATGTATAAACACACATTCTTTATGTATAGAACCAACGGAACAAAACTAAAGAATGTTTTAAAAATGCTTTGAGGTAAATAGTCTCTTTTTGTGCAAACTCTTAGCAAACTCAGTCATCTGCATCATCTGAGCAGACATGCTCAGGATAAGGTTGATTTTCACCAGTTTGCCTTGGACCCTGCAAATCCTGGCCTAGGGATCAGCAGAAGGGCCCCACTCTTTTATAAAAGTGGGGGTGTTGCACTGTGGCATATGACGGTGCTGACCTGCTCCTCTCTTTGTGTCACCACTGAAGGGTGTTGCAACACTCTAGTTCTCGATGGTAAGGTACTCTTACAATGGGATGAAGAAGGATAGGTGAAACTACCATATGGCATTCAAACAAGTGCTTTTCAAAGCAAGGTCCCTTTGGCAGCAGCACTGGAGAGAAGAAACCAGAACTCTTTGACAGTTTTGCTGTCTGTCAGGGGCTGTGGGAGACAGCGTGACATTCATGTGAGGCTCTTACACTTCTTGACACTTGCTCAAGAGGGGGAAACAAGACACAGACAGGTGTTTCGACTGGCTCCAGGTCCTTTTAGCACATCAACAGCCTGCTAAAATCTGAGAACAAACCCTTGGACCCATGTCATCTCTAGCCTCTGGAAAGCATCACCTCCTTTTCTGAGCTTGCCTGTCTTCATACAGGAAGCTCCGCATCTCTGTTGATCTGTGAGCTGAGGGTAGGGGATTTCTGTAAAATATGCTCTGGTGTAAATTCCCATCACTTTCTGTATGGATCTCCCACGGTCTCTGTCTGCCCTTCTGTCCTCATTCCTTGCCCCCATTTTCTAGGCAGCAGTGCTGAAGCCTATCCTCTTGACTAAGCTGTTGCACTTTAATTTTCAACAGGCCTCTATTGCTCTTGCACCTTGTGTGTGGTCTTTGAACATTATGTGGCTCAGCAGCTGGGAATAGTGAGTGGGTGGGCAATTTAAAACAGAAAAGACTCTGTATCAGCACAGGGCTGAGGTTTGAACTCTGCTCAGCTTTGGATACGTGTAACTCATTCTCAGGGCTGTGATTTAAGTGCAGTTTTGTTGGTGTCAGTGTGAAGCCTAAATCAGTGCTAAGAAACTGGTAGGGAAGAAAAAACAAACTCTGCCTGTCCGATAATGGGTGTTACACTTGGCCCTGGTGAAAAATTGCAGGATCAAGGCATTTTGAAATTTGTATCCCGCTGTTTTGTCACCATTTTGCCTCCCCAGCTTGGAAGATTAAGTGTCTAACATGATGCCAGGGCTTCTTTGCTGGAGGATGTTTCTGAGCCTCTTTCAAGCCATTTAGCACACAATTCAGATTCTGAGTTTCCTGAAGATAAGGACTGATGATGGAGGGAGGCAAATGAGGGGAGCGGCAACCTGTAACACAAAATGCTTTATTCCATTCATCTAAGCATCTCTCTGACAAGGTAAAAGTGCTCAAGTGATAAAAAACCAATCCCAATGTCATGACTTGCTGACAGACCCACAAGGCCTGATCCTCAGCTGCTTCCTCCTCCTTTTTGCTGTTGTCTGTGCTGGTGGAGTATCACATGGAAGGGAGGTCAGGCAAGAGACCTTACCTTCCATGTGCACTGGCATGATCCCCTACACTCACTTCTTTTGCTCTTTCAATGGTGAGTCCACTCCACACGAGTGCTCACGTATGGCAGATTCACCACCTGCTCTCCATCACATTTGCAGCCCAGAGTACCCAGTCCGCAAAATTTCAGTGTGGAGGTATTGTTTTCCCCACCCACTTTCCAGCTATCCCACCCAGGTAGACAGGATGAGCAGAAAGAATCCTTGCCTTGATAAGGTTGATAAATGAGTTTGGAACAGAGCTCCTCTCTTCTGGAGTCCATATGGAGTCCAACCCAACTTCAATCTCATAGCTGACTCGAAAGAAAAAGAAATTGGCAACTCCCTAAGTACTGTTAGAGATTCTAAAAGTTACAGATATTGTCGATTGGCATTCATTTTACAGCCTGGAGTGATGTTATATTTACTTCACAAAATTAAAAAAGTGCACAATGAACATTAGAAATCTGATAATTTATAGATAATTTACTATCAGAAATCTGATAATAATAGATAGATTATTTGAAGAGTCATTTAATTTTCCAGTGCATAAACACCTGTCATTGACCACTACTGTACTGGATCTCATGCCAATTCTCAACATTATACCCTAGAATTTACAAAACACATACAAGAGTGAAAATGTAAAAAAGGAGAATATCGTTGCTTTCGAGGAGCTGGCAGATAACTAACATCAGCCAGGTCATTTTAGAGGTTCCATCTCTGAAACTAGGTATGTGCTTCAGCACATGAAAAAGCATGCTGAAGCTCAAATGGGCTTTACTGCCTCTTTACTGCATCTTGCACTTTACTGCATTCTTTTTTTTGTTTTCTTTTGTTTTCATAATAATACTGGTGTATGGCCAACAGCCTCTTCCTGTGGTGAAATAACATAAGGGCATGAAGGTAAGGCTGGGATCAGATGGACAGGCACTAGTGAGAGATGTGGGTTTGGCAGTGATGGGGGACTAACCAGAACTACTTAGCAACTCTTTAGGAAACCAAAGTGCAGCCAGGACCCACACAATTCAATATACTTTCTATACAAAAGGTCAGCACAGAATTTCTATATGGAGTATAATGAGTGTGGCGGCAGACTCTAGACGGATTTCATGGAAAAGGTTTTGCAATCCTGTCATATTTTTAACAAAGCTTTTTGCTCAAGTACAAGTAAACATTCTGCAAAGAGCTTTGAGGGTGAAAAGCTAAATAGGACATCTATTATTCCTAACACGGTTTCTGTTTCATTCAGGCATATATCTTTCATAAGAAGCTGAGTCTCCACTTTGCTGACATAATCCAGAAAGTACACCCTGAGACATGTTAATAGCAATGTGTCTCCACATCTCAACACGTGTGAATACTTTGCCACCAGCAGCAACTGTGCTGACAATGGGATGACACTGTAAAATGGTTGTACGCTGTGACATGAATCCTTTCAAGCCAAATGACTTTTGATTTCTAGCCTCATAATTGCTATGAATCAAACTTATTCCTTCCTACTACCCCCATATTCAACCTGTGTCTGGGTAGCTGTGGAAAATGTATTCTACCTCACTTTTGGGTGACAGCACAGACTCTCCTGTGGCTGCTGTTCCAGCCCACATGAGTGTGCTCAGCTGTGGCCTTTTGGTCTTTAGTCAGGCTGCCCTGAACATACCTTTGTATGGAGATTTAGAGGTGTCAGCATAGTAGAAAAGGCTCCTCCACTGCTGCAGTTTCTCAGCAACTAAAGCCTGGCAGCAATGGATAATTCTCTGATTATAATTATCCAAATGATTTAATAGGCAAGATGTTAAAAAAAAGCTCTAAATTCTGCATCATTGCAACTGACAACAATCAATCTCACACCAAATTTCCCATATTCTTCCTTTCTTCTTTTATGATAAAAAGTGAACTAAATCTAGATCTGTTGCAGTGCATACACTGACTTTAAAAAAGAACCACTAACATTAATTTGGTCCCTAAATGCAATTAGCTCATATTTGGAGGCAGTAGAGTATTCCTTCCTGAAAGTGTGAGTAATCATTTCTGCTAAATGTGTGCAAGAGGGGATACATTCCCTGGTGGAGGCTGTGGCATACAGATCCCATGACGGTTCTGTTGTGGGTGCCAATACTGTTCAAAAGAGGACAGCAATCTTCTGAAGCTTGTCTGAGGACAAGACAAGTAGATACAGAGGCAAATAATCAAAGCAATCAAACAGTTCTCCCTGAACAGTTGTCAAGACCACCAATATATACGTCCTGTGCCATGGGTTTGTGGTGGTGCGCATGATATGTATGCACCATAGCAACAAGATATTAATCATCAACACATACAGGCCCATGTTGGAGTAAGTCTTTGGAGGTGCAAGTTGTAGACTGCATCTGGTATACAAAACATGCCTCAACAGTGCCAGTTTCAGTGTTACCTCCAGCAGCACTGCATAGTTGAATTCATTACAGTTGGGCTTACCTCTTCCTCAGAAGGATCTGAATGTTAGGCCCAGCATAAAAATCCCTGGACATGAAGAACCACTTCTCTTCTAGTTCTGTGCCCCTCTTTATTTGTAGTTTTCAGTTAAACACCCTGGGCAAGTTCTTTGCTGGTGAGACACCAGTGACTGAAGTGGCACTATGCCAGCCCAGCATTTGGGACTACATCCTCAGAGTGATGGCAGGGATTTTCAGAAGAGCTCAAGCAAGAAGGTTAGGCGTCCAGTTCCTCTTATGCTTGGACACTAGCCTCTTATGAGCTCATCACGATTTCTGCAATGCCACAGATGACCAAGAAAGTCTTTTCCCATTTGCCAGCAACCTGGAAATAGTTAGAAGACAATTTAATGCCACAAAAGTTTCTGTTTCAGCAATTTGCTTTATTTACCTAGATTTTAATTTGAAGATGACATACCAGTAAAGTGCACCTATACCAATTGGGGTATCAAGAAGAGTTTGGCATGCATTTTCAATGGTGAAAGTGATTCAACACTGGAACAGATGTGTTCTCCCTCTTGCTGGTGTATTTAAACTTTAAACTGGGGCTGGATATCCTCTAGCCACCTGGATGGTGCTTTTTGACGGTTTTGGGCTCAGAACAGCTCAGTGAAATGTAATGATTGTGCTACACAGACCAGGCTATGGAGTCTCTTCTGGCCTGATTACTGCACAAGGAAGTTACTATCTGCAAAGGAAATGTGTGTCCCTATAGAGGAACACCAGGCCATGGGAATGTTGGTCAAAGCTGGAAGTACATGCTGCAAGGTTATGAACAGCTGTTGATCATAAGGGGCATAAAGTGTTCAGTTACTGGGAATTTCTGACCCTCTCTGGAACTTTTACTTGGTCTTTAGATGCTACTGGTGTCAGGGTTTCACAGGCATTGGAGGGTAGGCTTCCAGTGTTCTTTGTTAGGAAAAAAGAAAACAATACTTTTTTTCATGGTGGTACCAAGCATTTATATAGCAGAGGGATCCTGGTATCTGTGGGGTTTTCTGTGGAAAATACACTAAAGATGGTCATGTTTAAAGTGCAAGTGATAAAAGACATATGAAGGCATCATACAAAATAGGTCAGATGCAAAAAAACTCCCTATGAAATTGGAGAGGGGAATGTAGGCAAGTGGGGTATTGTTATCTGGGCTGGAATTTAATCAAGATTCAATTATGAGGTGATGTGGTACTTCAGTGGTGGGATCACCGCCTCAACAAAGCTCTGCTAGATTCTGCCTGTCTTTTCACAGATGTCAGGTGTGCACTGGTATAACTTGTCCAGCCTCCACAGAGCTGATCCTGATGTACACAAGGACACTCATATTCAGATTTCCTGGCTCTCCCCCTCCTCTTTCCCTCCAGGTCTCTCTGCTCGTGTCATGTGGAATGGCAGAAGTTCAGGTGTGGATCAGAGAGACTTTGAAATGGAAAATCAGAGAATACCGCAGGTCATATTGAAGAAGAGCTGGCAAAGCTTAGGACCAGGATAGCAGAGTAGTGAGGGTTAGGACTAAGGTACATTGGTAAGCTTGTATGGGGTGCTGGGTTTGGAGTTCCAGAGAGATCTGCAAGCCAAGAATAATGAACACTGGCAGAGCTCCGTGTGAGTAACAAACGGCTTATCCTGCCTAGGCAAATGACAAAATGTTACGTACTGGCATTTTTTAAATAGATTTTTTTTTTTTTTTTTTTTTTTAAGAAAAGAAAGATTAAAGCAACCGCTACAGCTAAACACGCTGCTTTGCTCTGATAACATGCCAGAATTGTATGACTTCTACTTTGTAACAAGGTTCTTCGTGTGGGTGTAGCAGCCCCTCCTCATACCTAGCGGATACACTCCAGGGAATTTTTACAACAGTGAGCATCGCCTCTTGTAAGGTCACTGAGTAAGAAAGTTAACAATGTTCTATGAAGAATTGCATGTCTTGAGCGTTTTCATCAGAGCACCATGGAATGGTCTGATGAAAAGGTTATCGTCACTGTTATGCGCACAGCAATGACCTCCCATGCATATTGTTCTGTAAAATGTTGGGCCTCTGCCCTGCCTTGCCCTCCATCAAAGTCATGTCCGTAACTTAAAAATGAAAGACTTGATGTAAATTCAAGTCAGTCCAGTTCACAAGACACCTCGGTCTCTCAGAGAGCAGGTAAACAGAGTCTTGGCACTGCATCTTGCTGCTGTTACACTGTCATGGTACTGCTCTCTCTTTAGCTCCTGATCAGACAAACGTGTTCAGAGGCTGGGCCCCGCTGGTGATGCATCTTCATTTTCCTCCTGTTCCACATTTGGAGCCTTGTTTTGCGACGCAACACCCACTTTCTTCCCAAGCCTCCCATTGTCAAGTGCCTGATTATGCTCAGACATACTGGGACCTACATGCAGCCTGGAAGGGCTTGTTGTCTCAGGAGATGTCAAACTTGATCTTAGATGTCAAACTTGATCTTCGGATGGTTTTCCAGGTGCCAGGTATGTATTACCAAAGACCCCAAGCACATCACCTCTACAACAAGGTCTCTAGGCTTTGCTAGGTGACATAGAGCAATGGGCTTTGCGTTTGGGAAAGCGTCTTCAGGGACGGGCATCTTCTGCGCTTGTGGGTTAGCCATGCTTTGAGCCCCGGCATGGGGGCGACAAGAAGACCTGCGCTGTCTGAAACACGACTCGTTTCTACAGCAGCCTTGGCGCAAGAGTGCCGGCCGAACGAAGGGAAAACGGTAAGTGGACCGTGAGGTAATTTCCTACGCCAAATTTACTTGCTCGTTGGCCCGACCCGCCCGCAGGGCTCGGCAGTGTGTGCCAATGCCAGCGCCAGGCCGGGGACGCCCAGCGGGGCAGTGGGGGGGGCGGAGGGGGCGATCAGCTCGGCCTCCCGGAGAGTGCCGGCCGCTCTGGCGGGTCGTCTCTCACCGCCCCGCCGGGGCTCCTTGGCACCGCGCAACCCGTCAGGCGGTGAGGGACCGGCGCAGCGGCCGCTCCAAGCGCCGCAGACACGGGGAAAGCGTCCGCGCCCTCCGGACCGCGCCGCTCGGGGCCAACCTGCACCGCCTGTCTCACACCCGGGAGCGGTGGCAGGGCGGGGCGGGGCGGACGGCCCTGCCTCCCCGCCATTGGCTGCGGCCCGCGGCGGCCGCGCTGCGATAGGTCCGCGCTGCAGTCAGTGGCGCCGGGCCCCGCCCCGCCGCGGCTTTATAACGGGCATCCCCATGGCCGAGGCGGGTAACCTGCCGCGGCGGGAGGGGGCAGAGCCGCGCGAGCCTACCCGGGGCACCGCGTGCGCCGCCCGCCGACGAACACGCCGCTGCCTGGCCGAGGAGCGGCTGCCCGGGAGAGCCGCCTGCAGTGGACGCAGAGCCCTGCCGCTGTCCCTCTGCTACGTCGCCGCTGCCGCCCCGAGGGACGATGGTGTCGCGGGCCTGGCGCTGCGCGGGGGCTCGCCCATTTCTGCTGGCGCTGCTGCTGGTGCATCTGCCTCAGGGTCGCGGCCACCGAGCCACTGGGCCCCGGGTAAGTGAGGGCGGTGGGTCTGCCCCGCCGCGGCAGGTTGTCCTGCTGCCGCCCCGCGCCCTGTCAGCGCCGCAGGTGAAGCCCCGGGTGCGCCCCGGACCGGCTTCCGTGGATGCGGACCCTTGCAGGGGCCTCCCCGCTCGCTCGGAGCCGGGTGCCAGCGGACTGCACGAAGAGTCTGCACTGGAGCGACTTGTTGGTGTTTATTGCAGGGGTAAAAAAAGGAGGGGGGGGGGGGGTTTGGCAGGCTGTGTTTTTATGTTGCTGGTCTTGCATTTGATGTAGTCCCTGTTCCCAGCACATAGCTTTAGGACTTTTTTTTTTTTTTTTTTTATGTTCCCAAGTAGGGATTAAATGAATCCCAGCAATAAAGCTAGATGCCTTCAGCCCAGACTTCTCCCCGTAGGAGTCTAGCTCTGCTTTTTTAATCTGACAATGTTTGACTTACTGGGGCTGTTAATTTCACTTACCCAACTATTACATTGCTCTGGGGGAGAACCCAACATCTTTTCTAAATATGGTCCTCCCAGTGAGCTAATGTTACTGCTGCAGCACCACGACAGAGTAGCACAAGAGCTTTCAATTATAAAGCTGCAAAACAGTAGCTGTTCTTAGGCCAATGCTGCAATAAAAGCACAGCTCTGGGTAAGTAGAAAAACTTGATCTCTTTGCAGGCGTGTTGGATGCATTGACCATGTGCATTCTTAACCCATCAGTCTAAAATGCCAAGAAATGTACCTAATTAACTTACACCATGGTTAGGCAAGACCAGGAGTCTTTGGAGTCCCTCCTCAGCCAAAGTATAACAATAAGGGACTTTAGTGCAATGGTCTAGTTCTTTAATAGAAGTGCTGTTTGACCATGCTGGTTATTAAATGCTTCTCAGAGCTATGGAAAGTGTACTGGCTGCACTGGTGTCCCTGTGTTCAGCTGTGCTGTGTAGCCTCTTTTATAGCCAGATGTGTAACAGCAACTGTTAGAATGTGGCAGATCAGAACTACTGTGTGCCATAAATTCTTGGAGACCTGTTCTAAAAGATGGGGAAACATAGGGGTACTTATGCATGCATTTGCATTACCCGATATCAAACATAAACCTCAAAGCTGGAGTGGTGCCAGATAGAGAAGAGCTTTGAGGTGATAAGTAAGAGTCTGCCTGTATGACTATGGCACCTCACCAGCACTGGCAGCCAAGTGCTTTAATGAAGAGCAACTGAAACAAAGAACAAAATAAAAAAATCCTGATGGCAGTGCATAATTGCACAATAAGCCTGTCTATCAAACAGTTTCCATGTATGCTGTTTTTATATACTGTACTTTACAAGGCAGTTTAATTGCTCCCTGTGCTGTGTCGTCTTTGGAATGAGAGCTACTTCAGGAGAGTGGAAAACCAAATACAAAGGACTACTGATGTACTTTTTACTTGAAGTAAGTGAACTGACTTTGCTGTTTCTCCTTTCTTGTCTGGGGGAGAGTATCAGCTGTGAGCATCAATGCCTACAGTTATGTAGAAGGATGTGCCTTAAAGTTTTAACTGCTTAAAGTTTTAACTTAAGAGCTCTTAAATGGAAAGCTGTGAACTTCCAGGATGTTTAACTCATGAAGCTTGTCTTCTCTCCCTTTTAAGTGTCATTCTTAAGTGCATGTGAAGGTGGGGAGTATGGTTTACTCATTTGCAACCACGTTGACTGGTATGATAAGCCCCTAAGCTTAATCTGTTCTAGTGATTAGACATTGCTGGTAAAGTTGTTGCTGGTATAAAGGTGCCATACTTTAGATTCCAATGTACACAAGGAAATTCTTTATTATTCATTTTTTAATGCCTATTACCAAGTTACACCAGTGTTTCTCACGCTGACTTGTGATCCAGAATCTATTTCTATCAGGAACCTTCCCCGGATTGGAGGAGGGGCGGTTGTCAGTGTTGGGGTTCTGGGGTCTGATCCTGTGGGTTTTCAATTGCTAAGTATCATGTTTACGGTTTCACACTTTTCCTCATGATAAGCACTAGAACTACAGTTTCTGCAAGCTGAAATGCTTTTATAGATGAACAGCAGTGGTTTATACTACTCAATGAGGTTAAATGAGCATCAACAGCACTTAAAGCAGCTTCTTGATCTTTCTCCTTGCATTTCCCTCTTACTGCAGTGTTGCTGATAAGCTAGGCAGCCAGCGCTGTTACTGAATGCATACGCAGGGGAGTATGGCTTGCTACTTTTTGCATAAAATGATGAAAAAGTAGGGATATTGAAGAGAAATAGTATATCTAGATCTCCTGTGTCAACAAAGGATCAAACTTTTGGATAAAGTGAGTTAGTTCAAGGTGATTAGTTAAATACCGAGGTACATTACAAGTGCAGTAGTATCTACTGGCCTGTTGGGGTACTTCAGCCACTCAAAAGATGTACAAAGCTTGTTTCCTGGTATAGTAAACCTATGAGCAGTGACACGAATCCCTTGGACTTGGAAGCGTGAGTGACCTGTAGGAAACTTCTGGCTTTTGTACGTATGCTGTGGCCCTCTGACAGTTAATAACAGCTGTCCTAAGTAAAGCCCCATAGTGAGCCTAATATTATGGATGTCCTAGAAATAACTTGGAAGCCCAGGGCTGTTTTGTGACTCCTTTTCTTACTTGATATGCTCTAGAAAAGCTTCTGCTATGTTTCGCAATTGCTAGGTCATTTCTACTCTTGTAGGTCTAAAGAGCACTGTGGAAGCGATCACCTGACTATACCTGGAAAATGCCTGTCTGAAGGATGTGGCCTTCTGGAAAGAGATAATCAGGCTTTGCTTTCTATTCATTTTCTATTGTTGTGTGCCTCTGCTGGCATGAAATCTGGAGTTGTGTGACAAGCCAGGTCTTGCTGTTTCCCCTCCTTGACCCCAAAATGATAGATGGGGAGTTTGACTGGGCTGCCTCTTGCGCCTCTGACTGTGTGGTGCGTTTGAGCAATACTTTTTCATAGCAGATTAAATAGATTGTGCCATTAAGCTCTGTTTTCCCCCAACTGAACAATAAATTGTGACCTTTGTCTTTCTAGTTCAGAAAGATAGATCTCTGTAGTGCCCCTGCATTTTGAGTATAATGCCTGGCCATTATGAACTTGCTCTATTTATGGCAGAGAACTGTTGGTGGCAGTAATGACAAATACTAGTACAGGAAGATGGTGCTTGCAGAAGAAGCAGAACAGGACTGCAGCAGTCAAAAGGTGTCCTAGGAATTGGCTTGGATTTTTGGAAGATTTGGGATCTGTACCTTGCAGTGACTGCCGAGGACTAAGAAATGGGAGGGAAGGGCAGTCACTATAACTTTTTTCCTAGTGTCATGCATGGAAACATGCTATATCCCTCCTTGAAAGGCATGCTGATGGGAGGACCTTCCAGTTCAGTGCTGTTGTAAGGGGAAGGTAGTAGATAGTAAAACTATGAAGATACCCACAGATTCCAGTGCATAAACTGGAGTGCCACAGAGCAATGGGAATTCTCTGCTACTAGTTAGAACCCCAAATAAGAACTGTGATAAAAGTGCTGAAAAGGCTCCTGCAGCTTTGCCATTCCCTATGGAGAAGCAAGCAGCATTGCAGCTTGTGTCAAGGCACCTGTGTTCTGCTGTACATTCTCATTACAGCCCTGCTGAGAGGTTTCCACAAAGCGGATGTCTTTACACATGCTCTGTTAAAATTAGGGAGATTGTGTTCTTCATGGTGGGAAGAAAGTGGAAAAAGACTTATGATAAAAATATAAAGCAGAGGGCTTCATAGGAAGGAGATCTAGAGCAGATGAGTGAACCTTAGGTTTTCAATGACTCAATTTTGTTTCTTATTTTGAGCTTAATTATCACTCTGCATTGCGAAAGTCTACGCTAAGTAAAATCTGAAGCACTTTAATATTTTAGACTACCTTACTGTTGGTGAGATTCATTTTAATGAAGGATAAGTACCAAAAGGCAAGTCTTTAGAAAAGCATCCCCTAACAGAACAGATGTGTTACTCTATGGCAAACAGCTTTTGGTTACAGATATACTGTTTTAGTTCAGTGAGAGATGTTCTTGCTTAAATGGAAGCTCTAATTGTACATAGAGCTATACTAATTATTTCCCCTCCTTTTTGTTTCTACTTTCACCTTTAATGTTAGACAGCTGAATTCTTTGATATGTACCAAAAAACCTGATCTTTCTTTTTATACATTATGCAACTGTGTTGAGGAAAGGTATTAATTCTTGTATGGTGAAGTACTAAAACATTGTTACAATACATTAGTATTGAAACAGTGGGTCCTGTTCTAAATGGGAAAAACACTGTAGGATCCAACTTGCTCTGTGTAGTCTTAGAGTTTTAAGACATAGGTGTTTTAACTGCCTGAGCTTCTGTGTTGGCTATGAGAATATCTCACTCATGTTAATGATGATCTGCTGCTAATGAAAGATTTCTGGCCACCAAAAGAACTGTTACAGAGACAGAAGCTACTTGTGTATTTCTGCTGGTGGTGTCAGCAAGCTCTTTAGTTGGTGGAACACCTACAGTGATAACCTCTTGGACTAGTTTTCAAGTTTCTAGCACTAGTCATGTGCTAAGGTAATCTTCACTGCCATCAGTGCAGAGCAGATGCTGTCTTGGCATCTTTCATTTCCAGATGGCCTGAAGCAATTGGTAAGATGACTGTAAACTTCATTTCAGTGGTATAGTAGCTCTGAAATATTAATACTGCTGTTTAAACATCTTAGATGTTCTTATCCTGCCATCTCAAACTAATTGTGACATTACTATGTCAAAAAAACCCCAAACAAACAAAACCCCATTTGTCTCCTGCTTGGCTGCTGAATTCCCAGCTCTTCTGAGGCTGGCAGATCTGACAGTGCAGTGAAGTGTTGCATAATAAACTTTATGCTCACATTAAAAACTAAACATGGAGGCAATGCAGGTGAAATTGAAGCTAATCCCTGAAGGCTGCTATGCTGACTGTCACACTGCCTCTGTGTGACAGCACGATGGTTTGCTATCAGAGCCCTCCAGCAGCTGCCATGAGGTCCCTGGTGCTGATGCAACATCCAAGGACTTGAGTCAAGCTTGGTGTGCAGAGGTGGTCGTTCACTGCTTGGTCATCAAGTGAAGTTCTGGCAGAGAAGCAGATGTTATAACTTGCAACTTGAACCACGAAACCTACTTTTTGTTGTGTTACAACTTTAACTACTGTCCTTGCATTGGTAGGACTTTAGGCTTCCTATGCTTGTTTATGCAAAACTCTTCCATTTGTGAAGTTTTTGCCCCAACACTGAAGGCTGCCATTGCTGTGGGTGCATCGCTTCTGCGCTGGAGCTTTTCTGAGTAAGGTTTGAGGTCAGTGTGAGATGCTTGCTTACAGGATGTGATGAATGGGGTATGTAACAGTCTCCCTCTTCTGACTGGCTTACTTGAGCAGTTAGTGTTTGCGTTCAGCAGCTAACATATGAGTCCCATGAAGCTTTCTCTGTGTGGTGACTTTACTGCCTGTAGGTATGAGGAGGGAGTATTCTGGCACTGCAACCCTTCTGATGGTGACCAAGAATGCAACTCTGCCCCCCCACCCCCTGTTTTGTGGGGTTGGGTTTTTTTTTTTTTTGCAGCTTGTAGGTATTTTTTTGTAGGCATTGTAGCTATGGGAGAGTAACAGCAGGAAAGCATGGCTAGTCATACCAGTGTGTAAAGTGTGAACTCAGGGCAGTAAAAACAATTGCTTACTATATCAAGGAGCTGTTTGTATGTGACCTTGTGTAGCAGGCTAGTTGTAGCTCTTCAGCCTCGGGATGAGACCTTACCTGGAAATCAGGCTTATGGCTCCTGTCCTGGATGTTTTTGTTTTGCTTTTTTTTCCTGCATATTGCAGTACCCTCCTGATACAACTTACACTCCTATAGGATGCTGCAGTGAAAGTGGAGATAGTGATATTCATGAGCATTAAAGAAGAATGAATCACCTACTCATTTGGTGAGGAAAATATTGCCTTGTGTAGTGGCCTTGCCCACTCACAAATGGTATTCCTTATGGAACTGAGGAGACAAATATGGCTTTTATGCTTACCTGCAAGACTTGTTCTGAGGAAATATGCTGAGTAAAAGGCCTACATACTGGAAGTGTAGTCCCTATGATGTGGGGAGGGGTGATGGTGCAAATGGAAGCTTTGCGTTATTAATTCTAGTCTGTGTGAAGCTTCCAAGGTAGCCTTAAGACAGGCCAGGGCCTGATGGGATGATGCTAAACTGCCAGTGGCAGCCTGCAGGAACAGCCTTGGTGGAAGGCTGTCCTGCCAGATGTTTCTAGTGCTGGATTCTCTGGGGCAGTTGTATTCTTGTTCTCAGACCAGTGGCCTAGAAGCCCCCATAACTCTCCATAAGCACTGCCAGACTCTTCCCTGGCAGTCTTCCGGCTGTAGCCTGCTTGGGAGGACAAGCCTGCATGTTGAGTTTGTGCATTTTTGCCTCCCACTGGCTTGTGTCTGAGCCAGCTGCTTTTGAGGGCCCACTGACAGGTGTTCTCATTAGAGTGGCATGTAGCTATGCAGTGGGGAAGTGAGTGGTAGTTGTGAAATGAGAGCAAGCTTAGGTGCTTCCCCTCAAGGCCTGTGCCTAGAGATGGGAAAATAACACTGGTTTCTATAGGAACAGAGGCTGTATCATTAACGGTTGGCTCAGGGCTTTGTCAAGTAAAGTCTGGCAGCAAAGCCTAGACAAGCTGCCCACCAGTGCTGCTGGCAGACTCTTCCATGCAGGTGGAGGAAGCCATACAGAAACTGGTGTGTGTAGGCAGATAACTTTCTCTGCCATGGGCACCCAGACTCCTCTCCTGGGCTGGAGCTGGATTTCCTGAGGAGACTACTGCCTCTGGATGAAGAGCGTGAATGGATGTGAGCAGTACAATAATACATGGGTGAGTGTCACAGAGTACCATGCTGCTCAGTACCTGAGTACAGACTCAGACTATGTGCCATGGTTCTGTAAACTGGATTGTCTTGCCCCAAACACTGACTTGGAGTGGCTAAGGAGGAAGAAGCAAACTGTATGCATGCACCATTCTTTCTGTGCAAGGCATAAACTGAATTTATTGAGACTGGCCCCGGACACTGCATGATAGCCCTTGTCGGTCTAGTAGTGGATCAAATTTAATTTTAGAAGAGCACTGGCCTAATATTTTTCCTATCCTGAGTCCTATGGCAAAGTGAAAGAACGTAACTTCACCCTTTTCAGAGTGGAAGAAGACTGGTGTTCTGCCACTGAGATACTTGCTTAAAGCTGGGGTTGAATTGGTGATAAAGGTGAGGGCTTTCTCGTGGGTGAGCTTTTGTTGGAAAGAATGTTAGAAAGTGTAAGGGAAGGTGCATAGGAATAAGGAAGATGCGGAAGTAGGACAGATGAAATAAGTTTCTTTCCTGTGGTTTTTCTTGGCCACTGGTCCAGTTAATGATACTTGGAACTGTATCCAGAGGGAAGTGCCGATCCTCAAATAGGGAGGAGAGCTTCCAAACACTTAGTGGGCAGATTCTGTTTCAGAGTTTCTCTTGGCTACCAGTCCTCTGTTTGTATTAGCTAGGTTATAGACTGGAAGGGATGTGCAAAATTTTGTCCATCCCTGCTCTCTTCCCTGTTCTGTGGTTGAGATCAATCACTTAAATTGCATGGGGAAGCCATGCTCTGCTTTCTGTAAGGAAGAGTCCACTCACAAGCTTAGCTGCTGTACTTAGGCTTGTTTTGATGCATGGAATAGTGCTTGTTCTGTACTCTTGTGGAGTTCCAGAATTCTGCGTTAAGAACTTTTTCTTTGGTTATACAGAGAACCTGAAATATGAGGTAATTTGATCCTTCAGTTGCAATTCTAATACTTTAGGGTTTGACACTCCAGCAAATTAAAACAATGCAGCCTTAATGTAAAGGCTAACTATCTTGTGTTCTATGGGCCTCATGAAACTGAGTGGGCTCATGGCTGCTCCTTGGGCTGCAGAAGCAGCAGTGTGGTTACCTCTGATATAAAGGGAGAATGAACCAGAAATCAAATAGATAAGGAAGCATCCTCAGGTGCTAAACTTGGTAAAGGTAGTGGTATCTTTTCATGTACAACAAGGACACATGCCCAGGAAAGGTGTCCAGATGTACACTATCTCTAGATCTTGCTTCTGTGTGTACCACATACACGCTAGTCAGAAGCAGATAGGATGATAATCTCTTGTTGCAGTATAGACTCCCTTCAGTAGCAAGAAGATTAAAGAACCTACTGTAGCTGGTACATCAAACCACTTCTCTTCCCATTTCTTTGAAGCAGATTTACATGCAGTCTACACTTAGGCTTACACAAATACTTGGTTGAATGAGGTGCAAGTTAAGAACTAAAAAGCCAGAAGCTCTTGGGTGTAATTTCCAAGTGGAGGATGTTAAATGAGTTGGAGTTAGTGGATACTGGCCAGATAAAGGGGTTTGAGTCTGTGCCAAGTAGCTACTTCTCATTTGGGTCGAGTTACCATGCATAAGAGTGGTAACTGTTGGTTTGCATTTGGCTTATTCCTCTGCTTTTAAAAATGAGTAGGCAGGTGTTGCAAAAGTAGATAAGCTGTGTACAAAAGTAGCTTTTGAAAATGTGCATGTATCTGGAACACTAGAGGATAATCTGCTCCAAACTTGTAAGTGAAAGGTGAGTTTTAATGTGTACATTTCTCTGTCTTAGTGGAAACAAAGTACTTCCAAGGCTGAAGTCCATGAGACTGATACGTATAAAATGAACTGGGCTGTTCACGCAATGAACACTGCTTTTCTGCTACACAGTTCTAGAGACTGACTGCTATTGTTTCCTTTTCTGTGTCTTAATCTAAAAATATGTGAATCTAGAAGAACTTGTTCCACCCTTTTAACTTAAAACCAATACCAATATCTACCTCCAAGGCTTTGGAGTTCTGTCAGGTAAGGGATCTAATGTAAGGCAGTAATGCAGCACTGCAGCCATATCTTCCTGCTGTTACGGTAAACTGTAGCAAATTGGATTCTTGGTGCTGCTGCTGGTAGTATTTGCCCTCAGATGTGATCCATCTGAAATAGTCCTGAAAAATATGCTAGATACAAAAATCTACCATGCTAGAGCTTTAATTTATCGCATGGCAACTGCTTTCAGAAGCAGGATATCTTAAGTATACTGCTCACGTGTACAAGTCCACAGGTTTACTTCTTGACTGTAAGAGAATGATACTGTGCCTAAAGACATCAGGTTATTCTAGAGATGCTGTCCTGCACTTTCTAGGTAAAATCTGAAGTACTGGCAAAGTGGCAACTGCTTATATGAATAGATAATACCTAATGGTGGAAGAAAATACTTCAGTGGTGGCTGTGCTTCCTAATGAGTGGCTCATGCCTTCCATAAGAGGGTAAACATTGAAGGAATTTGCTATGAATTTTTATCAGGGTTGCTACCAGTATTCCTCCTATTTCATCAGTGTCTATGAGCTATCTTTAAAACTGTACTATTGCCCAGGTGCAGCCAACATTTTTAAGAGCAGGAATCATACCTTTAGGTGCAGGATTGAAAGTCAGAGAGCTTTAACTTGTTAGGTGATACTCTGCTGCTTTGAGGCAGGATGTTCTCTCATTGGCAGTAATTGGACTTTCACTCATTTTACTCTTCCTAGTTTAAGCTTGAACTGTAGAAGGAGCAGTAGCTGCAATTTCTACAGAGGTTAACAAGATGGACATAAACATACTTTGGTGATAGTGTATTAATGATGGTTAAACCCATTGTCTGGAAGTATGTCAGACTAAATTAATTTTTTTGGATGCTCATCTTCAGGAGCTTCCAGGGAGGTGAACATCCTCTTCACAGTGAACTCTGAAAGTGCTTTATGCTCCAACTTGGTGATGGTTTTCCTTTTTAAGTGAAGGACTTTTAAATTGAGGTAGGCCAGTTAGATCTAAAGTGCTCTGGTGTTACTGCCTGGGTCTGTTAAAGACTTAAGTTTTCCAAGGCTGCCAGGTTCTGTCCTCTCTTCATTTCTCCTGGAATAACAAGTGTGTTGGCAGAAAAAAACTGTATTCTGCTGGACTTGGTGTCACCTAAGCTACTGCCCTTAAAACTTGCAGGGTTGTTCAAATCTAACTGCAGGAACTCCCCTCAACTTCAACACCCTGAAAATCAGGGTTACATTTAAGGTGGCTGATGGAGCTTTAAATAACTAGTCAACTTTTGCCATGTTGTCACTAGTATAGGTGCCCTTTGAGGATAAACAAGATGGGGAGTGGGAATCAATCAGTGTGAAACTAGGGCTGCTGATGCTTTTCTTGTATTTGTCCTCAGCTGTCAATGAGACTATCTGAATTTCTGGATTTTTATTATGAATGCTAGACACCTAAGGGAGTTCCAGACCAGCTGGATTTGGAACAGAAAGAAGTTGTGCCTTTCTTTACCACAAAAGAAGTGCTTCTTTACCTGAAGCACTTTGGCAGCAGTATTGGAACTGAAATTAGCTGTTGCTCATCAACATACTGGAGTGTATGGTTTGCAGATTTCTATTCTGGATGTAAAAGCACCCATAGGACAAAGCGCCTTAACTCATCTGCTCTGTTTGTAAAATCTGTTGATGCACAAACAGCTGTAATGTAGTTATGCTAGCTCTTAAGAGGATGAAGCTATCCTGATTCATGTCTGTGTGGTTCTTATGTGAAAGTAATTTGAAACTCCCCAAAAAACCATCATCAGTCCCAGCTTCCAAATAAAGTTTTGCCTATAGAGTGAACTTCAGAGAAACTCTGTAAAAGTCATGTTTTCTAGAACACCAGTGTTTTTTGGTGCTGAAGTTGGAACTGAGTGGGAGGAAAAAACCCTACCACAGTTGTGTAAATTTGACCGCTCTTAAAACCTGCCTTTTAGCATCTCTGGATTGACCCAGTTTTATGACAACACATCTTAAGCCCACAGATTTGAGGCCCTGATCTAGCTTGAATAGCTGGTGAATGTCAGAAGTAAATGGAGTTTTTAAGTTTCCTTTTGGAACCCTAAAAATTTACTTAAGTCTCCAAGATTTGCTTCCAGTTCCGCTGGCATGCGGACAAACTAAAACCAAAAAAGCTTCCACAGCTGCTTCACCTAGCCCAGGGACTTCCTCCCCTGCCCTGCACAGGCGTGCCAGAATAGATGGGAAGAGTTCAGTGGGAAAAGCCCATGCAATTTGCAAAGAGAAAGATTTAATTTTAATTGAAACTTTAAAAACCACAAGCAACTTTAGCTGTCAGCAGGTTTTTCTTTGTAGCAAAGAATATTGAGTTCCAAAGGCATATCTCTTTTACCCTACATTAGAAAAAGGAAGATCTCTTATCACAGTAACTGTTCTTACTGCTAAACTTGATACATTTTCAGGTGTCCCATACAACTCTTAGCTCATTATTGCTTTTCTTAAGAAAATGCCCACATCGGACATTAAGTGGGGAGTCTCCACTGTATTTACTTCCAACTTAACCTGACCCCTGATAGTGTCACTTTGAGAATAGCTATAGATGAAAAGCTTCTGACTATAGCTTTTTGCTTATGTCCAGACTTCTGTCAAACTACGCTCCACACCCACAGAGATGTGTACCCTGTGTGTGCCTCTGTTCAGGAAGGGCAGGGAGAGTGGGAGAACAGTTCTGAACTTGGTAGTTCTTGCTGAACCCTGCCTGAAGCCTTTCTCCTGGCAAAGGTGAGTCCAACTTCAGGAATTCATGTTTTTCTTTGGAAATCACTGGGACAAATAAATCAAATTAAACTGTACATATATTTTCCACCTGACATGCTTTCCTTCAGTTTGTTCAGCTTTGATAAACTCCTCTCAGGTGTAGAGATGTAGCCAACCTTTCAGTGCAGTGATTAAGTGCAGCATGTCAGAGCAAAAGCTAAAGATGATTTTCACTTCTCTTTCCTTGTCTTCACCTTGCATGAAACCATGGAGAGTACAAGCACTTCTACTCAGGAAGTGCCAGAAGGCTGATGATAGACATGATGAGGTCACCTCAGATTAAGAGGACAAAATAGGGTGTTATCTTTGGCTTGACTCTGGTTAGTATTTATTAGAAAGCGAACCTAGGGATTACTACAAACAACTTAAGCCGAGTGTGTAAACCCTTCACTTCATGCCTGACTAATGTTCATACATATCCATGCATTTCCTAAGGCAACCAATTAGGATCAAGTGAGAAGAGATAATCTTGTTAAATCTCATGCCAGTGTTCAGATGGGTAGAACCATACTTATCTAAAATTACTTTAGTGGGACATGCTAGTGGCTTTTGTTTCCCCAGCAGATGCTGATGTAAAAATACAAGACTCTCTTGGCATCTGTTTTGTTGTGCAGTGATTGACACCAGCGCTTGGTGTTGTTTACATAAAGCAACTGAATGAAGTCACTGCTGGATTCAGCAAGATACAAATGCTGTCTTAAGTTAGTAAATGCTGACACCAATGAAGCTTGCTTAGTTAATGCCCTGTACTAAATTGCAGCAGGATTTGATAACTCTGAATAGAGGAAACCTCTTAAAATAGGCAGGGGACAGGATCTGAGGAAGAATTTTTTTCCCCAAAGAGTAGGGAGTACTTTCTTCTTTCTCATTCCCCAGCTCTGTCCTTGTTTTTGGTGTGGTTGCAGTATCAACTCTTTAACTGAAACTCTTGTCAAGCTGCTTTCTGGCTTCTTATTAATCTTGAGCACTTGGTGTGGGGCTCTAGATCCCTGAAGTGAAGGGGGAAGCACTAGGAAATTTCCCTTTACCTTAGGAAGACATGTGCCTCTGTGTTAGGTTATTTTCTGGGGAGAAAGCTGCTGCTACCTATGTCATCTTGTTATCAATTGATGATGGTTAAAATGTACATCTGGCTTTTGGGAATATTCTAGATGTGTTATGGGGCAACGTCTATGTTAAATATAGTGCTCTGTGCAGAGGCTGCTCAGCTTGAACAGTTTTAGTTGGACCTACTGCTTTCAGACAGTGAGCTTGACTTTGTAGGAAGCTTCCCTTTAAGTGTGATTTCCCCTTTGGGGAAAGTCTTTGTAGGAACTGAGTGAGATTATAAAGTCACCCCATTTTAAAACTCAAATGGTTGCAATTCAAAACTACCCCAACCTACTAAAGAAGCAGCTGCGGAGGGCTGAATAAATAACTGGCAAGTGTCTGCCTTAGCTGAAGCTTAGAATCCACTCTGGTAATTGCAATGTAAGCTCTTAGGGTAGAAAAGAAAAACAAAAGGCAGATGTTTCTTTATCAGTTTGAAAGGTCAACAGTTCTCCTGGAAAGATGGGAGAGCTCAGAACCTCCGACTTGCTGTCAGTCAACATGACAAGATTAAACAGAACTCTAATTAATCATTTGCATTCACTTAATTCCCCATTCCTTCCTTTGGTTGCTTTATTTGCTGTTTTATTTGTTTATGCTAGGGAAAGCTTCCTTTGTAGATTTCAAACAATCTCTGTATTTCTTAGATCTTGCTTATGGTACAGTCATCTCTAATGACAAGCAAGATGGCACTAAGTCATCCACAAGACCAAATGGCATGGGCAGTTCTTAGCTAAAATGCGAGAATGGTGCCTGGAATCTGCAAATTGAAAAGGTTTCTGCTTTTCTTTTTGCTGGTGTGGTTGGCTGACCTTGCCCAGCTGCCAGAGCCTCCTCACTTCTCCCCCTGGTCCAGCATGGGTCTTTCCCATGGGCTGCAATCTTCCAGAAAAATCTGCTGCATTGTGCTCCAGATTCCTTCAGGAAATACCCAACTGCTCTGCTGTGGCGTCCCCTCCATGAGCCTGCTCCACCATGGTCTCTTTGGCAGGCTACAGACCAATCTCTGCTTTGGCATCTAGAGCACCTTCTTCTCTGACCTTTTTGGTACTGTGGCTTCTCGCTTCCCCCCTGCCATGTGACATTCTGCCTTTTAAGTATGTTTCCGGAGGCACTGTCAACTTGGCTGATGGGTTTAACTTTTGTCTGCAGTGGGTGTGTTGTGGAACCAGCTGTGTCCAGCACAGAGCAGTCACTTCTCACAAAGGCCACCTCTCCACCATGCTGCTACCAAAACCTTGCCACAGAAACCCAACGCAGCTGATCAAGCCAGGTTCTGCACTGTTGGTCTACAGGCTGAAGAAGCAATGCTGCCTTGAAAGCCTCCAATAGAGTCAGCAATGATGTGTGTGCTTCTGGAATTACCACCAAGATATAGAGTTCACACATCAGTCAAACTGGTTGTGCCCTGAAGTCAGCTGTTTCAATTCTTTTTGAGGCAGTGCGGATGTCTTGCAGAGGTTGTGTATGGTTTTGCTGTGAAAGGTACCAGTACACCTAAACTCAAATGATGTAGTCTAACATACTCTCAGTGTTGCTAATATTTTTAAGATGTAGCATCAGATTGACTGAGTACTTTCTGGTTCTGTTCCCACATGAATGTAGATTTCAGTATTGATTGTGCTATTCTGTTTCTTTCCATATGAGCGCTTCTGCTTCCAAAGTACTGTGGTTCTGTACTGATTGTGAATAGCTGCTTTGCAGGCATTTGTGTGACTTCCATAGTAAGGGAAGGCCTGATCACCTTACTTGAGAAGTTTTTTGGGATTCTGCAAACTACTGAAGTTTTCGATCACAGGGTTCTGATGCAAGTTCTCTGGCAGTGAGTTGGGTGGGTGATGTGTGCTAAATCCCACAGAAACGTGAGCGCCTACATGCCATTAATTTCTGTAGGTCATGGCTCCTTAAGGAGCCTCTAAAAATCTGGCATGGCATTGCAATGCTGTTGCAGCCAAACCTAGGGACTGGCTTTTAATTTTCCCTCTTTGGAAGAGGAAGACAGCACACAGTTAATAATAGGAAGAAGTACTATTACTAGTCCTGGTACCAAATAATTCCGAAAGAGGAGTTGCCAGATTTTGTAACTTCCCATAAACTTCAATCTGGGAAACTTACAGGAGCATTTATATAGCATCTGGATCTGGTGTTCTGCACCCTTGGATATGGACAAGCCCCCATGCTTTGATTCCCTGATGAGAGTATGTGTGGTGAGTTGACCTTGGCTGGACAACAGGTGCCCACCAACACTGCTCTATCTCTCTCCTCCTCAGCTGGATGGAGGAGAGAATATATCACGAGAGGCTCATAGGTTGAGATAAGGACAGGGAGCAATCACTCACCAATTACTGTCATGGGCAAAACAGACTCAGCTGGGGGAAATTAGTTTAATATTAACCAAATGAGAGCAGGATAATGAGAAATAAAACCAAATCTTAAGAGCACCCTCCCCCCCACTCCTCCTTTCTTGGCTCTACTTTCAATTTCTCTGCCTTCTCCCCCTCAGCAATGCAGGGGATGGGAATGGGGATTGCAGTCAGTTCATCACATGTTCTCTGCTATTCCTTCCTCTTCATGGGAGGACTCCTCACACACTTCCCTACTCCAGCCTGGAGTCCCTCCCATGGGAGACAGTCCTTCACAAACTTCTCCAATGTGAGCCCTTCCCATGGCTGCAGTTCATTATGAACTGCTTCAGTGTGTGTCCCTTCATGGCATGCGGCCCTTCAGGAACAGACTGCTCCAGCGTGAGTCTCCCTGTAGGGTCACAAGTCCTGCAGCAAGCCTGCTTCAGCATGGGCTCTTCTTTCCGCTGATCCTGTCAGGAGCCTGCTCCAGCACAGGCTTCCTGCAAGGTCACAGGCTCCTTTGAACATCCCCCTGCTCCAGTGAGGGGTCCTCCACAGGTGATACCCCCTGCTCCACCACGGACCTCCGTGTGCTGCAGGGGCACAGCCTGCCTCACCGTGGTCTGCACCATGGGCTGCAGGGGAACCTCTGTTCCAGCACCTGAAGCACCTCTTCTCCCTCCTCCTTCAGTGACCTTCATGTCTGCAGAGCTGTTTCTTTCACATACTCTCACTCTTTCTTTGGCTGCAACTGGTCCTCCACAGTAACATTTTCCTCTTCTTAACCATGTTATCCCAGAGGTGCTACCACCATCGCTGATGGGCTCAGCCTTGGCCACTGGTGGGTCCATTTTGGAACTGGCTGGCATTGGCTCTATTGGACATGGGGGGAAGCTTCTAGTTGCTTCTCATAGAAGCCACCCCAGTAACCCTCCTTGCTACCAAAACCTTACCAAGAAAATCCAATACAATATATTTGGCACTTAACAGCAAAAAGCCTAGCTAGTGTTATGTCAGTGCTGTCAATTCAGGGATAGAATCATCATAAAAGTTTACACCAGTTTTAATTTGTGAGCAGTTTTTTTTCTCTTGGAGTTCAAGTTGCAGGTGCTGAAACTTGATATGTAATAGTGCTAGTGCTCTGTGCTTGATGGTGGAAAGGAATATGAACTTGAACAGAAGTAGCTTCAGAGAAAAGCTACTGCCCGAATACTTGGGTTTCCTACTTAAATATCCTGTATGTCAAAGACCAAAACTTCTTCTCTTATCTCTTAGAAAGTTTTTTTTACTGTTGTTTGAGGCTAAAACCTTTCTTTGATAGTTGTCTTTAAATTATGTCTTTCGCTGGAGAGCAAGCAGCAATTTGGTCACAGTCACCAAACAGGATAAAAATAAACCTTTTAAAGTTTCCAGAGTCTGCCAGCTTCTGTAACATTTTAATCTGAGGGTTTAGGTCTCTATGAAATTGTTTCTCAAAGCCTCATGAAGGCTAGTTACGAACTCTAATGCCATCCTATTATATAGTCCCTGTGAAAAAAAGGCATTACAGCTCTGTGTCTCTGCTACAAGTTAAACTGTACAGATAAAACACTGCTTTCCTTTCCTGCAGAGAATGCTTCGGAGCTATACTTAGAGTTATGCTTCCTACCCTTGTCTCCTTAGCAAAGCCATAACTTGTACCCATCATGATAGCAGCAAATAGGAACAAATGTTGACATCTACTGAAAAAAGAAATAAATATAGTAGATCCCCACTCCACCCCAATTTGTGCGAAGAGTTGCAGTGCTCTGGTGTGATGTTCCTTGCCAAGTGTAAGTGCAGTCTTACATGCATGAGGAGTAACTTTAATTTCAAGGATGTATAAGACAAACCATTTTTTTAGCTTTTTAAAGATAGGGTAGGCTAAAGCTCTGCATAAAGCTTGTTGAATGGGGAGGATGTATTCTCCCCCCGCCTTTGAATAGGGTATGTATCTCAAAGCAATAGTAAATTATTTCTTTGCTAATGTGAAATGAGGAAGACCAGTTCAATGTAAGAATAGTTAAGATGTCTTGGCTAACTTCAGCTGAAGGCAAATCTCTCTACTTTTAAAATAGGAACACTTTTTCTGATGTCCTGTGCTGGCAGAGCTTTCTACCTACACTGCAATTTGTATAAGTAAAATTGAACACCAGAGTTGTCCAGGCTTGTTATAAGCATCCGTAGTGGCTATCTACAAGTACTTATCTGCTGAAAGAAAACTATACATCTCTCCGGCAGAGATCTGGGGTAACTTGTACGTTCCAAGCTTAGCATTATAATTAGTTTTATCCTGCCACTTGTCTGAAGGCTTTCCCTCCATACCTGGTGTAGTGGTGGTGGGTAGATCCAAATGGTTTATGTGTACTTTTTAAGTCTGCAAGGATGCCCACTTTTGCCAGCAACTGTAGAAGACGTGCCTCTGATCAGATAAGAGTAGTGCCTGGACTTTCTGGAGCTGGGTCCTGAAAGTGCTCTGAAGTGGCATGCTTTGTCATGGTGTACTCCCACTTACTGAACTGCACAAGGGCAAGATGCAACTCCTGGAATAATGTGATTGTATCACACTGGTTATGACACTGTTGTGTGATGCCCTGGACAAGCTGTTTTCAAGTTGGATGTGAAGCGGCACTTAAGAGAATGTTGTGGCTCCTCGGAATCTGGAAGAGTTATGTGCAGTGCACTGGAAACTGAATTTTCAAACAGTTTTCATGGATAGGCTTGGCTCAGTGTATACCCTGAAAGATATTTGTGTGAGCACGGGAAGGAAACTCTGAGCCCTCAGGTATGAGTGTGATGAACTAGATTTAGCCTAGCTAGGACACACTTTTAACCTGGGCTTTTAACATCTATGTTCTCTTTGCTATTAAAGTTCCACGGCCAACTAGTGCAAGGTTCTTGACAGCTGCTTTTTATTCTCCATTGTCAAATATTTACGAACAAGCTTGAAATAGAGCAGTGAGATAATTCAGCTGGGTGCGTGGCTTCTCTGCTCATCTGTTGCTTGTTAAATCTGAATGCAGGATTGTCAGTTGCTTTCAGTTCTCCTTGTTTAGGTTTGCAGCCTGTGAAAGTGAAAATCTGTCATGGGTGTATGTAAACATGGTGTGTTAAAGCATTCATGCTGCAGCTGTGAACAAAGCACTTGATGGGAGTAAGGAAAGTAGGTCTGGAATGTGTATCAGCGTTGGACTTAACCTGGAAGAGAGGAAGACAGTATTAATGTTTGCAGATGGGGCAGAGAATGCTCAGAAATCCTTTGTTCTCCAAATTACCAAAAAGTTTAAATGAGATGGCAAAACCTTGACCAGCGTACATAGTGGTGTGCCAGGGTGGGAAGATACTTGATGAAGTGAATTTGACATAAGCTAGAGGTTAAAATCTTGCATTAAGGTAGTTATGATAACGATGGGATGTCTTTGGTGTTCTAGGCATGAGCATCTAAGTGGCTATGAGATCCCTGTGGGCAGAGGACTTTAATACTGGCTTTCTCAACTCAAAGTCTCTGACCTCCCTATAAAGCATAGGGCAAGGCCTGTCTCTCACACTGAATCCTGTTTTCACAGTAATTGTCAATGCCCTCTAGTGGCTTTAACTGTACAAGGAATGGCTGGCTTGTTACCTAGAACACCAACCTCGGGTGTTCTGCTCAACAGGAAGAGGTAGTAGGAGGTGTGTGTTCTAGGGACACCGCTATGCTCTAACTGTAGGAGGAGGAACAACGGAAAACATCCAGGAAATACTTCCCGGCTTGAGTTGTTTAAATATTACTTCTGCAAGCATTGCAGAAGTGAGATCTGGGGGTGCTTTTGCCCTTTTAGGATGAGAATAAGCCTTCTCTGAGATGCCAACTGCAGAAGAGTTTCAACATTCCATTCTGCAGGAGCCTGGGTTTTAAGAAAAGAATCAGATGCTCTGACACTAAAATAGGAAGCTAGCCAAGACAGACTTTCAGAACTACACAGTGCAGAACCGCATCAGCAGCGCGAGGCTAAAACCTGCTTTACCTCACACTGTGGGGATGAAATGCACACCACTATCTACACTGCAATAGCCTTGGAAGACTGTACAGGCCTGGAGACTAACAGCAGTGGGAGGTTTGTATGAGCAAATCAGCCACAGGTGTGAGCTCCTAACAGCCTCAAATACTGCTGCCTGTGTGCTCTCTAACACTGTTTCTTGTTCTTTTGAAGAGTAAAACCTGGGATGTTCAGTGTTTGTGTGGTTATAGAGGGTAAAAAAGGTGTTTTGTGGCAAGTAGGCTTTCTGCCTTTGCTTACAACCAAGAAGGAAAACTGGAATATGCCTTAAGGAGTTTTCAAGATCAAAACTGCTTGCAAGACTCTTGCCTTTAAATCTGATCTTTAAATTTACTGTGGCTTTCTAATAATGATGTAGTAGTACAACTTTCATTCTGTATGTTGCTGGTGAAAGTTAATTAGATGCTTTAATTCCACTTGAATAGTCTGCCTGACCAATGATATAATTCATTGGCTGTTTGTGCATTTGGAGGTGTATGCATTGGTGTGCAGCATACTGATAAGATATCTCATAGATGGCTTTCTTGCATGCTTAGTATAAAGTGCTTTGAACTGGAAATTGAGCAATTACCTCTGGAAGCAACTAATAAAAGCAGTGGAAGTTGTAGTTAGTAGATTGTACTGAATGAACAAAGATTGGGTTATTCATCTGGCTTTTGAAGGCTTAGTATCACCTGAGTGTGCTTGTGGATTGGAGAATCTCTGTTCTGGTAATTTTCTCATGTTGTGTTTTAAGTTGGAGAACTCTTAAATAGCCTCAACATGGTAAAAAAAAAAAATAAATAAAAAGAGCTTAAAATGCAGCAAGACTTGTCTTTTCTCTTTAGATTGTGTTCTTTGAAGTGGTGCTCCCCCAGTGTGTTAAGGCTTTGTCCCAAGAATTGAAGGGTTTAATTTCACTAGGCTTAGGATCTTGAGTAACTCTTCAATGAAATATATCACAGGCTTGGAAAAAACTTTAAGAATAACTTGTCCTATACTAATACAGTGGATGTATAGCTGCAAAAATACTTGCCTGATCCTTTTTTTTTTCAGTTCAGTGGTTTGTTTACTTCAGTAGGAAGATAATAAAGCTGCCAAACAGACTTGGTGTAAGTCTCTCTGTTCCCTATCATGCCTTCTGCAGCTTTGTATTTCCTACTTCCAAAGTATCTGAAGTTATCTTGCCATGTAGTACTTCTGTGCAGACGCAGCTAGACGTCCAGGGGGTTAAGTAGATGCTGACAGCTGCCTTGGTCTGTACAATCTGGATTTGTCTGAATAAGAAATGGGTAAAGGTAGAAACTCATGAGGCTTCTGCTCAGGTTTAGCAATGGAATCATTGTTTAGCAGGTGAGGGAATCCTTTAAGGCTCTCAACCACTGTTTCATCAGATCTGTACTCCAGTGATTAAGCATTGAGTTGGACTCTTTGTCTTCTGGTTTTATCATGGATACTACATGTTCCTGAGTTTATCCAGTCCTGTTTGATACTGAACTTGGTGGACATTCCTGTGCTGAATAGGGAGGAGTAATACTGAGATTGCAAAACAGTTGCTGAAGCTGGCATGCAACTTCTGTAGTCTCTTTGAGCAGCTGCCTTGGGTGCATCTGCCAAAGCCTGTACCTGTTTGTCTTTCACAAAGGTACATGCCTTAGATCTGATGTTTTTAACTCTGAGCTTGTCAGCAGCTGAGTGGGTTTCTCTGTGAAAGGGAGTGATGCTAACAGCAATCTTATTTGATCTTCTTCTTCTATCATAAGTATACTAAGTTGGATTGTCAGCAGCGTGTATATTGTGCAGCAAATTTGCAGAGTGGGAACAGTCCAAAGGAATTGCCCTGAAATTTTCAGGAAGAATCTATGCAACCTCTAAGTCATCTTGAGAATTAAATACCACATCAGACTGGCTACTTTTTCTGGCTCCTCTCTTGTCTGCCCCTTGTAAAATGAGAATTTGAAGGGGATCTCTGCCTTTTTGCATATGCTGCCCCATTGCTTGCTTTGGCGGTGGGGCGGGGTGTGCCTTATTCTTTTCCCATTCTTAGTTAGGTAGATGAGTGATTATTTTTTGTTTTATAAAGGAGCTGCTGTGTGTTTCTAGATTTGCAGTTTAGAGGAAGTGTCAGCACTGGAATAGAAAACAAGCTCATTCTTCATTGCTTTCCCAATGCTTTATATCCAGCAGGCCAGTTAGGTGATGGGAAGGAACAGTGCCTGGACCTCCTGTGTTGTGCTAACCTCTGAGGGCACAGGGTACTCCTTTGAGATCCTAAATGGTACTTGGCTCTGCTGTAGTTGGGTTGGTGCCATGTTTACACTTAGCTTGCCCCAAAGGTGGAGAAAGGGAAGGGAGGAATGTCAAGTATCTTCAGCTTGTCACAGGATGTGATTAGGTAACTTAAGAGGATTTTCAAGCCTTTCAAACAATGAGTAAACATGTCAAATGTGATGGAAAGCTCCAGAGTCTTATATGGACAATCTAAGTCTCTCGTGTCAAACTTGGAGCATCAGGTTAGTGTTGAATTTCTACTGTGTTTTGACCCCTCTGCTTTGAGGGGCAAGGTACTGTCTGTTGTGGGAGAGGGAGCAGGCCTTTTTAGGCCAATAAAGGAATTACTTGCCCCTTCTCTACTGAGGGTCAGCTTATTATGGTTTTGAGTAAGATACTAATGAAGTTAGTTATAACTTAATTTTATAAGGAAAACTGTAGCATGTTACTCTTACAACTGCATGGGTCTGAGTCTCAAATTCCACTTAACTCTTGGACTTAGAGATTAGTTTACATATAGCTTCTTTAAAAGCCCAGACAAGCAACTCCAGAATAAGCATGTCATATATTCACTCAACTGGACTGATTCTAGCTTTTGTACCACCTTTTGCACCACCTTTTGCTTATCTTTACCTAACCTTTCCTTGTTGGATGAAGAATCTCAGACGATGCATAGTGGTGTTCTCTCTTGTTGCTAGTGAGGGAGAACTCATGCAGTGGTATAAAAGAACAGTGATAGATTCTTGTTTAACTGTTCACTATTTAATGTTGCTCACTGTACTGATTAGATGAAAGCAGTAGCACTGTTTCATTCACTTCTATCCAGTGTATTCATTCATTACCTATGTTAGATAGCCAAGCTGCACCAGCAAGTGCTTCCTTATGGTTCAACACTGCATATAAGTGAAGCCTGTGTTTCCTTCACAGCTATAATTGCTCAGAGGTAAGAGGGAAGAGCTCTGAGGTGTAAGGAGTTAACTACATACTGCATCTAACTACAGTGATGCATTACTGTACTATTTTCTTGGATGTGCTTTTGGTGGGTAACTATGAACGTGACTGGAGGCTGGGGGAGAATAGCTTTTCAGGCCTGGAGAATGGTGATAGCTTGTGCTCTCTTATCTTTTCTACTGGCTTGTTTTGTGAACTTGAGTGAGTTACCATCTCTAAAGCTTTTCACCTAGAGTGGGTTAATGCCTGCCTTACAGGTATGTGGTGGAGCCTTTCTCCTAGTAAACATGCTGTAGTCCACAGATAAAAGAAGTCTTAGAAGTGCAAAACCTCTGAAGCTGCACAGCATGTTTGTAATATATTATCCATTAAACAGCTGTTTGGCAATGTCTACTGCAATTTCCAGTTAATGAAGGATGTTTTCAGGCCCTGCCAAGAGAACAGGTGATGTTTTAAACTGATATTTTTAATAAGTCTTCTTCATTTTGTAAGAGGTAGCCAAGTATGTATCCTGTTGAATTTGATGGGATCCTGGCCATTCTTGTTCTTAAACAGGACTTTAAATTATTCTTGTTTGTGTGTTGTACAGCACCTAAAAGAACCTCTGCCTTAAAGCTCAAACAAGAGCAAAGAATGTCTGGGGTACTTTCATGTCTGTATCCGTTTGGGAACTGCAGAGAAGAAACTTGTCCAACATCATTTCTGCAATCTGGTAAAACTTGGAATAAGATGCGCTAGAAGGTTTGGTATGTCCTCACTTACACGGAGTACATTCTTGCTCTTACATTTGAAAAACTGTTCCTCCAAACAATGTTCCTTGTCACTGATGTGGCAAGTGCTTTTCTCATACTTTTTAATAAATCTGAAAGAGGGGTTGCGGGAGTAGAAGAGTGACAGACCAGTTTCATTTTGGATAAGAGGTGAGCTTGGAGTTTAAGGAACCTGATAAAGATGCTGATGTAGGCAAGTGTAGTCCTTTGCCTGTAATTCAGAGAGCAAATAGGATTTTGGACTGGTCAGGATGGAAACGCATGGTTGGGTGAAGGCCAGCTTTGGGGAGAGAACTGGGGGAGTAGTATCTAGTGAAGCCACTGGCCATTAGGAGATGGAGAAGGGCTTGAGGGTGGGGACAATGAGGAGGGGAGCATCTCGAATGCATAAGGCTCTGATTGCCTGAGGCAGTCTCACACTGGTGCCTTGAGGCTGGTTTGCAGCCTCTGAAATAGCAGTGCCTTGGGAAGGAAGCACAGGTGGGTTCCCCTCTTTGCTTCTGGGTACTGAAGCTGTAACTGGGAACACTCTTCCCACTGCATTGATATACAGCAACACTCTTTCACTTAGAAGGGCTGATTACTCAAGGGACAGGCTAATATGATAGAACTTGCCTTTTCCCTCAGCACCATGTTCCTGCACCCCAGAGCCCCAGTGCAAAGAATAAGATTGCTGAGTGGCGAGAGATTACTCGGCTGTGTTGGGGGATGAATGCAGCCTATAGGTTACCAGCTGAAGAAGCCTAACAAATTATCTGAATGCCTGAGATGGCAGTAGTCTCTTGCTGTTTTCTGTAATCCTCAGTTATTTTGGGCTGCTTATTTATAGGCATTAAGTGTCTGAAACAGAATTCATGGTAATTGCTGTACTGGTTTGCTGCAGAAGCACATGCTTGCCATGTAAGAGTTCTTACAGAGGGGGAGGGAGATAAGAGGTAGAAGAGTGATACTATCTGTGACCTGCCTTGGTGCTAGATGTGCTGTCCTTTCTGCTTCAAAAACATCTCAGAAGTGAAAAGCTTATTCTTGGCATTGTTTCCTCTTTATTGTAAAATGCAAGGAGCTGAATCTTGCAGAAGATTGTGGACAAGAGACTTGGACTGAAAGACTCAAGCAGATAGAGATCATTCCTGATAAACCATATTTGGGTTCGCTAGAGATGAGAGTAATTAGAACAACCTTTGTTGTGGACATAGTTTTGAAAACCTCGTGCAAACTAAGGAAAGAGCTTCACAGTTAAATATTCTGTGTCTTTGGTACTGGGCTTTCCTTTGCCATTCTGCCAGCTCCCCTTAAAAGCTCTGTCAGTTCTTTCCTGATGCTCGGTTTGTTTTTGCTGCAAGTTTTCTTTGCAGGTATCATATTCTTAAATGCTGAGTTGAAGCTCCTTGCTAATGCTTAGCCTCTGAGGCTAGACCACCAAGCTGGTGCCACATATTGTCACCATGTAAGACAGTCAAAAGCTACAGGATTTCTCTGGTGTTCCCAATTTATTACTAGTATCACTTTATTAAGGCTAAATAACTTGCTTTTCTCAGGCAACACTGCTCTGCTCTTCTTAACAATGAAAACTTAAGCTTGGTAAGCTGAAGAGGTCAGTGGACTTGAGAGTCCCAGTTCTGTGTACTTAGGCCACAGATACTCTTCCAGAAGTTGAACCCAGTGCAGACAGTGTGTAGGGAGGAAATCTAGAGGTCAGTGAATGGTTCTGTTAATGATGACCATAGAGTAAATCCTCCCACAAGCAAGCTGTTGGAAAAACCTCAAACTAATTCCCTTGTTAAGTTTTGTTGTTGACATGACTTATGGAAATTGCTTTCCATACAACTGCCTATGGTTTTCTGACTACTGGTTTAATTCTATAATATCTGACTCGACAGAAAGTGCAAGTAAGGTCTGTATTTGGATAAACATCCTTTGCATACATGGACACTGCTAAAGGGTAGTACAAATACCTGGCTCAGTAGTCACAACATCTGTGAAGAAAATTATTATAGGAGCTTATGATCAATTGCTTATTAGGGGCCTTGAAACAGACCTTTAGTGATACCTCTGCAGTTCAAGTGTGGTATGTATTTCTTTCAGGACAGATTGCTTGTGGCTCTTGCGTCCTGTATTCAAGTTAGTGAAACTAGACTGTGGATGGGAAAAGCAGCGTGTTCATGTTTGTAGTACTGCTGCTTTTGGTGGGCTGGTCCTGATCAAAGGGGTGGACGAATCTCTTACTCATGCTTCTTACAAGGAGAAGGAATACTGATGTAAGTCTAAAAGTGGCAAACTTTATAAAAAAAAAAAAATTAGTTATACTGGGGGAATGATTTGAAGTACAAAATGGAGTGAGATGCCCAGGACAAGGTAACAAATAGAAGTCAAGAAGTTAGCTAGAGTGAGCCTGTTAGGCAGGTCCCTAGCTATACATTGCTGGGCTTTGGGTAGCTGTTGCTATGGATTTTGATCCCTGTTTTTGGGGAGTCCTGTCTAAGAAGTACTGAGATGAAGGTAAGCAGTTCCAGTGTCATCTTAGTTGTAAATCTGTCATGTGGCACCACTGGCAGGAGTAGAGCTACTCCAAACCAGTAACTATTGCCTTCTGCCTCAACTATTTAGTACTGTGTGGAAAGAACTTTAGCTGAGTGTTTGTAATGGGCTGCTTCTGCTGTTAAAGATGGCTTCTGCTTAACTAGAAAAATGATAAGGAAAACTAGCATTAGCTAGTAGGAGTGATTTGCTGGTTTGTTGTTTTGTGGGGTTTTTTTGTTTGTTTGGTTTTTTGTTTGTTTGTTTTTTCCTATGTAGTTAATATATACCTAATGAATTTGACCAGTGAATTTGGGTTAATTGTTACATGTTGAACAATATAGTCTAGCCTGCACAATGCTGCAAAGGCTAGCTGCTGATTTATGCATCCTCCATATCCTGGGTTTGAGCTAAAAAAAAAAATCTTTTGGTTCCTTTCCCTTTCAGGGTGCAGTTCTGGAGAAGGCACACTATTTCTGCCTGTTTGAGTTGACATAAGTACTGGACAGTATTTATTTTCTGCATAGAAATGTCAAAATCAGAGCTGCCATCACTTCACAGAATCTTCAGGCCCTTGAATTTCCTTGGGAAGGCAATAGTAAGACAACCATCTTAAAAAAAGTAAAAATCTCATCTCTAAATTCACACTATACTGAGTTTCTGTGAGGATGCTGTTTCCATTCCTTGGCTTCATCTCTTCCCGGTCCAGGCTGAGCCTCTTTTGTAAATACTTAGCCACCTTCAGAGCTTGCCAGTTCAGAAAACTGACCAGTAAAATGTTTGGGCAAGTGTCATTAGCACATGGCAAGCTATGATTCTGGGAGACTAGGCTCTCTGACTTTGTTTCCTGCTTTTTAGCAATTCATTCAGTAGTGGGTTTTTAAGGATCCATACTTGCATTTTGGCACTTCTGAAGAAACTTCTTTCCATACTTGAGGATATATGCCAGTCCTGCTTCAAGGCTTTCTCATTTAAGTTATCACATAGTAATACTCCGTTGATTGCAAACCTGAGGTTCACCTGATTTAGAGGACTTTAAGTGACTCCATTTTAAGAACAGTGCTCAGCTGAATATCTCTGCTCCAAGGCAGTCCTCATACTCTATAACAGAATCCACTTCTTTGTATGAACATGGAGAATGATGAAGTAGGCAGGGATATAAATCTGTGTATTGGAGCCAAATACTGCTGTCAACCCCTTTGCGTGCAAACTTCAGATCTTTCCTCCTTTAAACCCTGTTCACAGGTGTTCAAATTCTGGCTCTGGTTTTACCTATTGAAGCATTCCCTCCCTTTACCTAGGGATGACTAAATTACCCTGCAAACTTTTCTAAGAAGTTTGCGTTGGGTTCTGCTTACAAATGAGAAAATTCCAGTGGTGGAGAGAGAGGGAAGAAGGAAGCTCCTTGACAGATACTTCACAGCCAGACTTGAGAACTGCAGTGAGTCCTTCTCATGAGTGAGCCCTTACATAGCTGTGCTTTTAGTAGGCTGTGTGTATTCAGGGGGAAGGTAGCTGAATCCAGAGATGGATTCTCTGCAGGACACCTTGGTATTGTTTTCAGATGGTTTGTATTTTCTTAAGGAAAATTTAAATTGGCATTATTTTCTTGCCATTTCCCACTGTGCTTTTGTTTTATACCACTGTGCACTGTCTTGATACCCGAGTATAACATAGTGTGGTGCTTCTAAAATATCTTTGCAAGAAACTGAGCTACTGCTTCACTGCCCAATGGCCAGCAGCTGTGTGATACCCAGGGGCTTGTTAGCAATAAGAAACTAGACTATGCTCATCTTGCTCCGTCACTGAAAACTAATAGGAGTAAAATCTGCTTTCAAGATTTAAAGCTCTTCTGGCTTGATGGATCAAAACTAGGGCAACATTAAATTGACTATTTCTCTGTGTCTGGAGTCAAAAACCCTGTGTGAACAAAAGAAGGTGCTAGTGTGTGAGCTGTAACCAGTAGCAGAGGATTAGGAATTGAAGTAGTAGCTAGTGATAGAGCTGGATTAGAGCTGAGTATATACTCAGGGGGATAGAGTTAAGTACAATTAAGGTTTTTGAGGGTCTGGTTGATAACTACTTTCTACTGAATTATGCATGAGAAATTGGTTAATGAAGTCATATGGGTCTGTAACTGGTATTGGGAAGAGAGAAAAAGATCTCGGAGGCTGGATCGATTGAGAATGGGAGAGGAGGAGCTAGGGCAGTGATGAGGGATGAGAATGAACCAGCAGCCTGGCATGAGCTGGCAGGCTTCAGCTGGGAGGACCAGAGATGACTGTTCTTGGCTTTAATGTTTTCTCAAAGGTTTCAGTATTTTCCAGTTAGGTACTGGAAGAGAGCTGAATGTGCAGGACCTCTCTTAATCTTAAGAGGACTGGAACTAAAAGGGAGCAGAGACAGAGTGAGAAACTGGGGTTGTCTGGTTACAAGGAGACTTGACTGGAGAAATGTGTGGAGCAAATGGTCATGGCAAAATTGGGATTGAAAAGGCTGAGCAAGCTGATCCAGACTGAATTAGGCTGGAATCTTCACTGGTGGCCACAAAGTTAATTTTCAAAGGTCCATGAAATCTTACAGCTAGTCCAGGTACATGGCCTTTTCTTATGAACCTACAAAAACAGTTTTAATGTGACTGTCAGCCCAATCTCTTAAATCAGAACAGATATTTCCTCTTGGGTCACAGTTTACCTAAACTGACTAGTATCTGCCTGGAGTCCTATCAAACAACATAGAATCAGGTTTGTTTGTTTTTTTTTTTTTTTTCCTAACTCTTCCCTTTCTATTTGTAAGGCTGAATTTCCCTGAATTTCTTAAATTTGATTCCCCCTCCAGTTATCTCTTGTTATATCCAGTTTTCCTTGATATGGACCAAAAAGCTTGTAAGAAGTGGGACGATATGTGATTCAGTGCATCAAGTTGGGTTTTTTTGTGAAACTAGGACTTCTCAGTGTTTGCTTAGAGAGCTACTGCCTGGGATAACTTCCCAGCTTGAAGAGGTAGCTGAGCAAAGGGGATTGGAGAAGGGAAGCATCTTTTGCTTCAGAACAGACTTCTTAGCCAGAAGCCTACTGAGAGCTGTTTGCCCTGGGTGCTGCTGTCGCTTAGTCTTCGTAATTTTAGATGGCACTGAGCTGCTTTTTTGGGGGTAGATGCCATCCACCACAGTCTAGGCCTTCATTCTCGCTATCTACCTATTTTTAAACAAACCTCAGCTGGGGTCAGCAGCACTTTATGGCTATAGAGACTAGAACCATCCTGAGGTTTACATCTGAGCAGTGTGAGGGAGTGTGATTTGCTATTGTCTTCTTGTATGGCTGAGGAGAAATGAATGCTGCAACTCCTGAATGGGTAGCTGCAGGTGGTTGAGAAGTGGTTACTGATACTTCATCTCCCTTGTTCCCTGCCAGTGCATTAGCTTGCCTGCTATCCCCTTAAGCAGTATAATATAACATAAGCAGCCTACCCCTCAGTTGTGCTATTCAATGATAAAGCATGTCCTGCTTCTTCTGATCCTTCCCATTGGTGCTACTTCTTCCTGGGCTCTTCTTACAGGCTGATGGAACGGCGGGCAATATCCTCCAATGAGAAGAGGAACTTCAATCACTAGGGTCAGAGAAGCAAATTCCTCCTGATGAGACACCAGGCTCAGTAGCCTCTTAGGCTATAGAAGGTATGAAGAAAGAAAACTGCTTAACCCTGTGTAGAAGCTCAGTCTACTCTTCCAGATGTGTACTGGTATGAGTACTACTTACTCTTCCTAGTCTGAAGCAGTCACAAAAACCTGCATATGGAAGCTGGTATCACAGCCTGCTTTAATTCTGTCATCTAAAAATGTCCATTTGGTCTTTGTCTGACCAGTGAGCCTGAGTATGTGTTTGTACTGAGGCCAGGTCTGAGACCAGACGGAAAGAGGTCCAGAAAATCTGAGGAATCCAGATAAAGCCAGTGCTGTTTTGCCACAACTTTCTCAATAACATGCCCTGAAAAGGAAGATGAGAGACTGAAATAATCTTGCCAATTATCTGTGTCAAAGATTTATTGTGCAAAGGTCTTATATTTGCTTATATTAACTGATACCCTGCTCCCTTCAGGGAGGCAGGCAGCAAAAATAGACCGATAAGTATGTTAGATTTTAATTTATTTTTTACTTTTTTAGCTTCCACTAGAGAGACACATACAAATTGCAGCACAAAGCTAGCTGAGCACTTCCAGAAGCTCCATGAGTGCAACTAGGAGAAAGTTAACCTGAGGAGTGCTGTGTGAATTTAGACTAGAAGTGGCTACTTGTGTGGAAATCTGTCAGTCCTGGACCAAATGACTCATGTATAAAGATACTTCACTGGCTTGGATGGCTTTTACCTGCAGAAGTCTTGGTGACAGTGACAGTTAACTTCACTTGTGTTTAAGGTGAAATACTGTAGAACTAGATTATCTTAAAGTCCCTTCCAACCCTAACCATTCTACAATTCTATGTTTTTAACTGGAAATGCTCTAACACTTACTTCCACAGAAAATAATGAATGTCTGCCTTTGGCAACAAGGAATCAGCATGAGTATTCTGCAGCTTGTCACCAAAGTGTGAAAAATAGTTCAGTGTAGCTGGAATCACCCCTTCTGCAAGTTGAAAGTAAATACACTAAAATAAACAGTTCTATAGTACAAAATGTTGTGAAAAAGCTGTCAACCTGAGAGAGTGAACAGCCTGCATGAAGATCAGTCACTAACATCTTTCTGCTTGGATGTGGGGATTAAATGTATGTATAACATGGTGAGGGGAAGTGCTTTGATGGGAATTTTGTATCTTGCTGGGGAAACTCATACCAACAAGCTGGGGCAGTATCAAGATACCTGTAAATGTTTCTTCTTTTGAAGACACCCCTGTCCTTGCTTTGCCTTCTATATATTAAAAACTGCAGACCTCGTAGCAGCAACCCAGACAGCTTAGTGATGTTGCCCCTTCCTACAAGACAGACATTGAGGTGCTGGAGTGTGTCCAAAGAATGGCAATGAAGCTGGTGAAGGGTCTGGGGCACAAGTCTTACGAGAAGCAGCTGAAGGAACTGGGGTTGTTTAGCCTGGAGAAAAGGAGGCTCAGAGGAGGCCTTACTGCTCTCTACAACTACCTGAAAGGAGGTTGTAGTGAGGGGGTGTTGGTCTCTTCTCCCAGATAACAAGTAATAGGACAAGGGGAAATGGCCTCAGGTTGTACCAGTGAAGGTTTAGACTGGATATTAGAAAAAAATTATTCAAGAAAATATTGTCAAGTATTGAAACAGGCTGTCCAGGGAAGTGGTTGTGTCACCATCCCTGGAGGTGTTTAAAAGATGTGTAGATGTGTGGTGCTTAGGGACATGGTTTAGTGGTGGGCTTAGCAGTGCTCAGGTAATGGTTGGACTTGATGATCTTAAGGGTCTTTTCCAAACTAAATTATTCTATAATTCCTTGTAGATCTCAGTGGGAGGGGTTCTGCTGGGAACATCACACAAGCCATGTCTGTCACTTCAGTATGGAAAATATTCCTGACATATGTAAACAGATTTTCACGCTAGTGTAATAGTAATATTGCTGGATAGTTCAGTGGTGGTGATAAAATGCAACATCTTACTCCCAAGCTAGTGGAAGGCACGTGAACTCTACTTGAATAGGCTAGAAAACCTTGCATGCTAACAACTTGCTAGTTTGAAGTGGTGTTGCATAGTTTGACTCTCCAGTAAATGGCAGTGCTGTGGTGATGCTTGACCTGTTTGGTTTAATTTTTCACTTTCAATTTCAGCAACCATCAGCTTGGGTTACTACTGCAACTTTGCAGAAAGACGCAAGTAACTACAGTAAAGGAATCCTGTCTGCAGAAATTGGAAAATGGATTTACTCTTCAGTGTGTACAGTAACACTTTTCTGAATGTTGTATGTCACTGACAGCAGGTGATGGCATTAAAGCTAACTGTGGTACAGCTACCAAGGAGCCTTCATTCTTGCCTTGCACCAGCACTTCTGGTTTCTCAGAACTATTTCTCTGTAGCTCTTCCAACTCCTAAAGCAACCAGTACATGCATCTTGTCTCTTATGGAAAGGTTTTGTCATATTTAGATAATCCTATTAAGTGATTTTTTTTTTTTTTTTTTTTTTTGAGGTGGAAGCAGGGAGCAAAATGTTAGTTTCATACCAGCAGAACTGAAGTTCATATCCTGAATCTTATGTGCACAGCATGTTCTTCCATTTGTGATCCAGAAAGACTTTAGTAGTGGGGAAAGCTTCTTTGCTACTGCCTGCCAGTCTGAGGAAGCGTTGTCCGACACTTAATTCATACAAAGGGCTAAAATCTGTGGGTGGCTACCCCTACAAAGCTGAGGGAAGCATTTGGTTTAATTACAAGTAGAAAGATGAGAATTATTGTAAACACTGTAAAATACAGTGCAAACAGAACTGCAGAACACAGTAATGAAACAATGACTCTTTCCCATAGGGAGTTAGGGGGAAAAGTTTATTTTTTTTTCTGGCATTGTACAGGAGTTTCAGTTCTGTTTTGTACATCTTTCCCAGTTCTTTCCCTCTTGCTCCAAATTCCTGTCTGGCACAGGTTCTGAATCGAAACCTTGCCTTAGAATTAATGTGTCTCCTTGGGTCACTGCAGAATCCACCAAGGTAGGTTTGGCACTTGAAGCAGTGAGTGTTAAGAAGCCAAGCCTGGGGATCCTTATGATAACGAAAGCACTCTATGGGAGGGCTATTCTGAAGAGTCTCTGCTGGCCTGCTAAACCGAGAGTTTAGATTTCTAAATAGTGTCTTTAAATGTTATTATTTAGCTTGCATAAAGTTGAGTCCCTGAAACTACCTGTCTGCAGGTCAGACAAATGTGACCTTGATGTCAAATATCTACATTGGTAGGTGGTCATCACTACTGCAGTGTACCTGTTAACTGAACAGTTAGTACTTCTGCTAATGCGAATGTGTCTTTGTTGCCTCTTAATCCATAGGCAGGAAGTCCAGGGACAGCACAACCTCAATAATACTAGGAAAAAACCCTTTCTCCTTAAGAATGCTGGAGTAATGTTAGCCATAAATGAAGAAAGCTGCTGCTTTCATGATATTGGCAACATGAGCTACTCTGTCTATAATTAATAGGGGAGTATGATATCATTTTGATATTGTAGAATCATAGAATAGTTAGGGTTGGAAAGGACCTTAAGATCATCTAGTTCCAACCCCCGTGCCAAGGGCAGGGACACCTCTCACCAAACCATGTCACCCAAGGCTCTGTCCAACCTGGCCCTGGGCAACACATTTCAGTGCCTCACCACCCTCACAGTAAAGAACTTCTTCCTTATATCCAATCAAAACTTACCCTGTTTAAGTTTTAACCTGTTACCCCTTGTCCTATCACTGCAGTCCCTAATGAATAGTCCCTCCCCAGCATCCCTATAGCCCCCCCTTCAGATACTGGAAGTCTGCTATGAGGTCTCCATGCAGCCTTCCCTTCTCCAGGCTGAACAGCCCCAACTTATACTGGGGGAACTGGCTACCCTGGATTTGGGGAAGGCTGAGGTTCTTAATGACTTCTTTACCTCAGTCTTCACTGGCAAAGGCTTTGACCGCACCACCCAAGTCTTGGAAGGCAGATGCAGGGACTGTGAGAATGAAGACCCTAGGCCCACTGTAGGAGAGGATCTGGTTTGAGACCATCTTAAAAACCTAAACGTGCACAAGTCCATGGGACCTGATGAAATCCATCTGCGGGTCCTGAGGAAGCTGGTGAATGAAGTTGCTAAGTCACTGGCCATCATATTCGAAAAATCATGGCAGTCAGGTGAAGTTCCCGATGACTGGAAAAAGGGAAATATAACCCCCATTTTCAAGAAGGGGAAAATGGATGGCCCGGGGAATTACAGACCAGTCAGCCTCACCTCTGTGCCTGGCAAAATCTTGGAGCAGATTCTCCTGGAAGGCATGCTAAGGCACATGAAAAACAAGGAGGTGGTTGGTGACAGCCAGCATGGCTTCACTAAGGGGAAATCCTGCCTGACCAATTTGGTGGCCTTCTATGATGGGGCTACGGAACTGATGGACAGGGGCAGAGCAGTTGATGTCATCTACCTGGACTTGTGCAAAGCGTTCGACACTGTCCCACACAACATCCTTGTCTCTAAATTGGAGAGACATCAATTTGATGAGTGGACCACTCGGTGGATAAAGAACTGGCTGGATGGCCGCACGCAAAGAGTTGTGGTCAATGGCTCGATGTCCGGCTGGAGACCGGTAACGAGTGGTGTCCCTCAGGGATCGGTGTTGGGACCGGTCTTGTTCAACATCTTTGTCGGTGACATGGACAGTGGGATCGAGTGCGCCCTCAGCAAGCTTGCTGATGACACCCAGCTGTGTGGTTTGGTTGATACGCTGGAGGGAAGGGATGCCATCCAGAGAGACCTTGACACGCTTGTGAGGTGGGCTGATGCCAACCTTATGAAGTTTAACCATGCCAACTGCAAGGTCCTACACCTGGGTGGGAGCAATCCCAGGCACAGCTACAGGTTGGGCAGAGAAGAGATTCAGAGCAGCCCTGCAGAGAAGGACTTGGGGGTGTTGGTCGATGAGAAAATGAACATGAGCCGGCTTCAGTGTGCGCTTGCAGCCCAGAAAGCCAACCGTATCCTGGGCTGCATCAAAAGGAGCGTGACCAGCAGGTCGAAGGAGGTGATCCTGCCCCTCTACTCTGCTCTTGTGAAACCTCACTTGGAGTATTGTGTGCAGTTCTGGTGTCCTCAACATAAAAAGGACATGGAACTGTTGGAACAAATCCAGAGGAGGGCCACGAGGTTGATCAGGGGACTGGAGCACCTCCCGTATGGAGACAGGCTGAGAAAGTTGGGGCTGTTCAGCCTGGAGAAAAGAAGGCTCTGTGGAGGGTGCTGGCCTTCCAGTATCTGAAGGGGGCCTACCAGGATGCTGGGGATGGACTCTTCATCAGGGACTGTAGTGATAGGACAAGGGGTAACAGGTTCAAACTTAAACAGGGGAAGTTTAGATTGGATATAAGGAAGAAATTCTTTACTGTAAAGGTGGTGAGGCACTGGAATGGGTTGCCCAGGGAGGTTGTGAATGCTCCATCCTTGGCGGTGTCCAAGGCCAGGTTGGATGAGGCCTTGGATGGCATGGTTTAGTGTGAGGTGTTCCTGCCCATGGCAGGGGGGTTGGAACTAGATGATCTTAAGGTCCTTTCCAACCCTAACTATTCTATGATTCTAACTTTCTCAGCCTGTCTTCATACAGGAGGTGCCCCACTCCCCTGATCATCCTCATGGCCCTCCTCTGGATTTGTTCCAACAGTTCCATGTCCTTTTTATGTTGAGGACATCAGAACTGCACACAATACTCCAAGTGAGGTCTCACAAGAGCAGAGTAGAGGGGCAGGATCACCTCCTTTGACCTGCTGGTCACGCTTCTTTTGATGCAGCCCAGGATGTGGTTGGCTTTCTGGGCTGTGAGTGCACACTGCCAGCTCATGCTCATTTTGTATGTATTCATATTATGTATGAACAAGGTGAAATTCTTTTCTTTTTTTTTTTTTTTATCCCCTCCCAGTTTCACTGTCTTTGAGCCTTTAGGAGGGTAATAGATTACAATCATAGAATGGTTTGGGTTGGAGGGGATCTAAAATATCATACAGTTCCAACCTCCCTGCCATGAGCAGGAACACCTTCCACTAAAGCAGGTTGTTCAAAGCCCTATTCAGCCTGGCCTTGAACACTCAGTGTCTCACCAACCTCACAGTAAAGAGCTTCTTCCTAATGTCTAATCTAAATCTACCCTCTTTCAACTTAAAGCCATTCCCCCTTGTCTTATTACTTCATGTCCTTGTAAAAAGTCCCTCTCCAGAATTCCTGTAGGCCCCTTTTAAGTGCTGGAAGGCTGCTGTAAGGTCTCCCTGGAGCCTTCTGTTCTCTGGGCTGAACAACCCAAACCCTCTCAATCTCCAGCTCTCTGATCATCTTTGTGCCCCTCACCTGGGCTTGGTTGAGCAGGCAGCCTCCTTTAGTGCTCTGTATATAACCCAACTCTAAACATGTCTTTGGAATGGCAAGTTAGGCCTATTGGACACATGTTAAGATAGTTATGTCCCCAGGCAGAAACTTCAACACTGAAGTACATGTAAAGTCACATGAAATGGGAAGTTGCCCCTGATGCAGCCCTCTTCCCCTGAGAGTTATCTTTGGTTAATCATTGTCTTTGGATCATGTAGGGGTAAGACTATAGTTAAATGAACTCTTTAATGTTCTCAGTACCTCCTTTTTTAATATCCCTCCTGTGCAATGGAATTTCAGTCTTGGCATTCAGTTAGTATACCTCTACTGATGGGCAGCCAGCCCTTGCTGGGTTTAGAACTAATGAGCTCAGCTATTTCTAATATCTGCTTCTTCATTCTGCTGTTCGCAGCAGTAACAACCACCATAATGAAGGCTGGATGCCAGCTTCGATTTGAATGCCTCTTTCAGTGTTTTAGAAGAATTGATTGAAGAAGGACTGAAACTTGTAGAGGTATACAATTGTAATGGGTGGCATTTTCCATCCTGGAAGATATACAAGAACAAAACATTTGTGATCTAAAGAGTGTCTTTGTACAGCTGTATTTCCACGTGAGCTCAACTCTAAAGATATGGCTACTAAACTGTGTTCATAAACTATGTTTAATCATCATGTCTCCTCATGTGATGACCTCCTAGCAGAGCAGTTCCAGAGATGCTAGTCCTCTTCATACACCTGCCTTGTTTACAATAATGTTGTCTAATATATATGACTGTGACTGAAATGAGACAGTGGCTGTAGTGTAAGCTAGACAGTGGAGAAAGAGCATGTAGCTTGATGTAAACTCAGTTGTATCTGTTTTGCTATGTGTGCTCACATACTGTGCCTTGTGTACACGCTAAAGGAAGTTGATGGTGCTCACCTAGGAGATAGTGTTTAGGAGTTTCAAAGTCATCTTTGGTAAGACTTGATATCCATTTTTGTGGTGGGCAGTCTTTGGCATGTACAAAATGTACTTATTGGGGAGAATGAGTAATGGGAGGAGAAAATGTGGTTTTTATCTTGCCAGTTTGGGATGTTTAGAAAGCTTATCATCTGACTTGAACACTCCACTTTAAGTAGGTGCCCTGCTCTTCAGCAATAATAGTGTGGAAGGAAAGGGCAAAGTACTTTGAGTTCATGACAGAAAAGACAGCATGAGAGGGTGCTTAAGAGAGGGGGATCTGGCTGAGTTGATGTCAGGGGATGAAGCCAAATTTTAATGGATTTGAATTTAAACAGTAGCCCTTTATAGCTATCAGGCTACTGATTGAAACTCAGCAGAGGATTTGTACTTCATCAAATAGATCTTCCGTTTAATCTTTGCTTCAGCAAAGCTTGGTTGTAATCAGACATGCTTGCAATTAATGTGTTACCCCCACATCACATAGCAAAGACTCATGTGAGAAGCTTATTTGATATCAAGACTTTTCTGCCCTTTGAAACAAGGAGGAAATGTGATGAGAAAACAGCATAGAGACACTACTGTAATGTTGGCAAACTCTTAATAGTGGAAATTTTGAGACAAATTCAAGGGGAGGGTCTTACAGCTCAAGTGCTGTCACTCTTGAGCAGTGATAGGCTTATAAAGGTTCCAGTGGAATTATTGGGAAGGAACTAAATATATGTGGAGAGGAAGATTACTGTTGATTACACATCTGAATCTAATTAGGTAGACTTCCATCTTCCAACACTTCAAAAGCTCAGAACTGATAGCCCCACAGCTTGCGCATTCTGTCCACAGTACTCCAAGCTTTTGTAATTGGGGAAGAAGCTTTCCTAGGCTGAGTGCACATCAAGTCCTACTAAAGGTAGTCTAAGGGGGAAAATAGGCTCAAGAAAGTATTCTTTCATGGTCACTTTCTGTATGTGGCTTAACTTCCCATGTGAGTGCACAGAAGTCTACAAACACTGGAACTGACTTGTAGTGGTTTACATACTGGAGGGTAAGAAAGCATGTACTTCGATCTCCTCCATGATTCAAGAGAGTCAGGGTCAAGAGGGTTTGTTCCAAATCATGAAGAGCACATGCAGTGGTTTAAAGCATTCAACATGATAGCATTTGTGTAAGCATAGGGATCACTCTTCTCAAAATTCTGCTTGTGATACTGTCCTGTATCCACCTGATGTTGCTTTAACCCTTCTGCTTTCCTGAGAACTTGTTTTGAAGAAAACATATTCCATTACAATGAAAGAGCTGACTTCTTACCTTCTAGTGACAGCATGAATTTGTAATCCTGCTACATTTACTGGGGAGAACAACAGCCTCAATTATCATAATGACAAACTAAAGCAGGGGATATGGTTACTCAAAGGAGACTTATTTGGCATAAGTTACACAGAAGAATGTTTAAAGTTTTTCTGAGTTGCACTGAATAAGCAGAAGACTCTCTAAACCAGAAAGACTGGATCAAGTTAAACAATGCAATTTACTAAAGACAAGATTCCAGCTTTTATACTAATGAAAGTTTTGCTGTCACTTTCTCTGGGACAAGAAGTTCATTGCCTGACTATGCAAACATCTGGATTTTCTATTTGGTTCACCATGTATAGTAGCAAAGCTAAAGAGAATAGTCCAAGTTAAACATGGCCTTTTTTTGTCAGTGTGTTTGACAAATTAAATTTAATCTCAAGTTAGTTCTAGGCTTACATGTCATCTTGGCTGAAAGAATAATCTGAGTAGAAGAGTGAGCTTTGACAGAAGCTGAAGTAATGTTATTTCAAAGGAATTAAATCAGCCTCTACCTTAATATTGCCAAACTTACTAGAAAGGTTTAAAGTTGTGTGTCAGAAATGTGAGACTTGAGCTGAAATTTCTGGTCTATGTTTTAGAGTTTTGGTTTCCTCCTCTCTTCAGTTGATTGGTATACTGATCTGTGGTACAACTTATGAGATGCTTAAATGAACTTGATGTTTAAATAATCAAAGTAACTTTTTATAAAAGTGATACAGGCATGTGGATAAAAATTCTGTATAAGAAGGGATTATTTTTAAATCTGAAGCTAACTTCTTGTCCTTGATATGTCTCTGGCATATTCCTTACCATAAGTTAACCTTAGTTAAGCGCTGGCGTAAATTTGCACTTCAAAAGCAAAATGAGATATAATTTTAAAAGTTCATTCCTTGACTGCAATGACTTTTTCTTGTTAAACAAAAGCACGACAACAGAAAAACCCAGTAGAGCTTCTTTGGGATGAGGTCAGACTCTAAGCTTTTCTCCTGAACCATTTGTTGTAGGTGGCTCTTCAAATATGTTGTTAGGCAGCCTCTTTGGATCCAGTACCTCACCTTCTAAAAGCAGAACACAGCTGCTGCATCATGTTGGGGGATCAGTTTATGAAGAAAACCAAAGTATAATTTCCTGGCTGGAAGTCATCTAGCAGATGAAGTTCAATACCTAAGTGCTCTCCTTCATTGCAGTTGCTTACACAAAGCAAAGATTGAGGCAGGATGGTGGGGGGAAGGGAGAATCACTGTAGAAAAATGAGATTTCTAGCCTGTAAGGGCAGGAAACTGTCTTGAATTCAACTCGTACAAATACATCTAGAGTTATCCGATCATGCCACAAAGCAGGCAATGTTTGCCTAGCCTTCACCATCCTCAAGCACAGGCTACATGCTTTGAACCCATTCTTGTTTGCACAGCTGGGGGCCTGGGGTTGAAACAGAAGTGGTGCTTTAACTTAGGCTGGACTCTTCACTTTGCAGGTGGGATGACTCAAGGAATAAAAGTATTACAGTATCCTTCTCGTAAGTCCCTCTGTCTGGGGGAAGTGCCCACACAAGGACTGGAACTTGTTAAGGTACAGGACTTCGAGAAACTTTGGTTTAAAAACATATTCTTAAACCATACAAACTTGTGAGCATTTCCAAAAAGGAAATAGTAACACAAAATAATCTCTTCCTCCCCCTGTCCTAAAACACATGATGAACTTCCCAGTAAGCTCACTTTGGAAGCCTTTTATTGCTAGGTAGGTTCTGAGGCTGCACGGGCACTTTCAGGACAGATGCTGGACACCGTGGTCAGCTGCTGTGGGTTGTGTTGGCTCTGACTGGCTGATACCTTTCTGCACATGGAAGACTGCAAGCACAGTCCCATCTCTGCCAGAGTTCCTAAAGCTTTTGAATTTTCTCTTTGTACTTCTAGAAGCCAAGCATTTTGGGTCTGTGGCTTAGAACAGGATCTTTGACATCTTTGACATCTTTGCTAGGCTTCTGGTTCCATGTCAGAAAGCTCGGCTGAAGTCCCAAACCCATGGTTGAAGTCCCTGTGCCCTGTAGGCAACCTGCCATGGGGCTGAGAGTCTAGCCATGATTAAAACTGAGACTTGACTCCAGCTCTGCCTCCAGTATGGCTGGTTGCACCAGTTTGGAGCCTGAAACCAAGGCATAAATCTATGAGGTTAAAACTGGGAAATGTGAAATGATGCTTTCCAAGAGCAACAAAAACGTCCAGAAGTTTATAGCCTCCTCTAACGTATGAAATTGCATGGTTTTTCTGGGGAATTCTCCCTGGAAAGGATTTGCTCATTTGTACTTAGCAAGCCCAGTCTGAGTGCTTAGACAAATGGGTGGGTGATCTGTGCCATATGAACCTACCTAGCTCAATTGCCTTTTTTCCAAAGATGTGCTCTAAGGGTCTTCTAACTTGAAGTAAGCCAAAACAGGAGGAGTAAGGCATTGCACATGCTGTTCTCTCCATCTCTAATTCTCAGTTTTGTTAGGCAGGAGCCTGCATTATTAATCAGAGGCCAAGCTGCTAAACAGCAGAGGCACCTCTATTTTGATCTGTAGAGGATTCTTGTCTTCTTGTTTTGTTTCTCAATAGACTTCCACTTTCTCACGTTCTTGTCCCTTGCTCCCTCTTTCCCTTGAAGCCTTGCTAAAGCATATTACCCTGGTACTGCAATGCCTTGGCCATTTCTCGTTACCTCCATCACAAAGGGCTGTGCTGTTCTGTTTGTGCTTATAATGTACCCAGATGGCGAATAGAATGAGTGACCACCAAGCTCATTTTCACTTGTGGGGTCAGACCTTTCTCTGCTAAATAACACAAGTGTTCCCAGCTGCTGTGCAGCTGCAGGGAGTCTGCTTTCCTTCACAGGCATTAAAAACCCTTTAATCAGTGTTTGTTGTTTGTCAGCAGTGGTGTTGAGGTGTGGAGAAAAAGAACAGATATGCTTTGTTGGCAAAGTTAACTTCATTCTGACCTCTTATCTTTCCTTTTTCTTTTCAAGTCTGAAGAAGCAGAAAGTAGTTTGGGAAGTGGTTTCTGCAAGCACCTGTGTAAATGTATTTGCTAAAGGAGGAGGTTTATGTCCTCATTTAGGAGGACATTTGCTAAAGGAGGAGGTTTAGGTACAGATACAACATTTGACATAAAAAGATGCTCTAAGAGCTGCATTGAACTGGGAGCTCTAAGACAGGGACTTAGATGTAGATGTGCAAGCTCCCTTAGTGTAAGCAAATGCTACAAAACCACAAATAGTCTTGTCTAGTTACTTATGCTTATTTTAATATTTGAGTCTGCATTGAAGGGATTCCATTTGCAATCTGGTTAGTTTTAATACTGTCTTGGAAAATACATTGTTTTGCTAGTTTTTTTTGTTTAGGTTTGGTTTTTTGTGGGGTTTTGTGCTTGTGGGTTGGGTTTTTGTGTGGTTTTTTGTTTATAGGTCTGCTTTTAAAAGTTCTTCTGTCATGGAGGAAAAGGGAGGAGAGAAAAGAACTGATAAGCCAGTGAGTGACACCATCTCCAGTCCCATTTGTCTTGGATGTGTTCTGCTCTGAAACAAATGGGAACACAGATATCAAGAAAAGGCTTTGAGAAATCTCAGAGCTAAGATAATTATTTACCTCTTCTTTCTAGATGATGCTTGGAAACCTGCTGGTGCTTGCATGTGTTTGTAGGGTTACTTTTTCCATGAGTCCAGATCTGTTCATGTTGCGTGCCTGTGTGTGTACAGCACCAAGCACTGCTCTGTGAGCATTGGTTCTGTTGTTTGTAAAGTCTGTTTATATGGGTGTCCTGAAGCTGTTAGGATAGCTGTTAGGCTTTGATTTGAGCTTTCAAGGGTCATGATAGGACATTTGGTGTTAAAGATGGAATATTTTATCTTGCCACTCTTCCCCTGAAAGGACCAGAGAATCATGTTACTGCCGCAGCTGTGTCTAGAGAGTAGCCAGACATCAGGACACCCTGTGCACACTGCTTAGCAACATCTCCTCCAGTGACCAAGTGCCCTTTGGGAGCAGGGCTGTGCTCCTTGGAAAAGGAGTGCCTGCTTGCTTGAAGGGAATAAGGGACTGGGAGCAAGTAACTTATGAATTGTAGTCCCAGCTGTTAAACTGATAGACTCAAGTGCTGTCCTGATGGGCAGACACATATTTCAGCATTCATGCAGTGTTCTTCATGTGGCTGAGGCTGCTTACAAAGGAGGGCAGTTATCGTGCTCTCAGGCAAAATGCGAGAAAGAAAACTCTGTGCTGGGTGGGTGGGGATGGATACTCAAAACGGCCAGTATGTTAAATGTCCCTGGATGGTCTGTGTTGATATCACCTCTGTAGCATGAACACTTACCAGCTAGAAGCAGGACAAAGAACCACCAGTTTGCTACCTGAAAGCTACCGATGTGAAGACAAGGTCTCTGAGATAGTGGAGAAGGTGTCCTACGATAAGGGGAAGTTTTTAAAGCCCTTCAGTCATATCTCCAGGAGATCTGGCTTTTCTGGCAGTGCTATCTGATCACATGAGAAGAACCCTGATCAGACAGGCATGATCCTGGATCCTTCTGGAGATTAATGTAGACTTTTTACAATTACAATCTAGCCAAACTAAAACAAGCACCATCTTGTGCAACTACGTAAACCATAAACTTTTTTGGCAAGGCAGGTGTGGCACCTTCAGTGTCTGGAAAGCACCTAACATGCTGTGTGGGCTCCCTACTGTACTCCAAATTATAAATGCCGAAAATGCTTTGATTCCACCCCCCCCCCCCTTTTTTTTTTTCCTCTGCTTATAACATGGTTCTTGGCTTAATTTGGGCAGGCAAGAACTTCATAGACTGCATTGGGGTGCTCTGCATGTTTTCTCAGGCCCTCATAACCAATCAATACACAGCTGTCCTTCCCATCTCTTTGTGAGGAGGCACTGGGAGAAAGCTATTCCATAGCCATAGGTTTAGTTTGTTTGTCAGCCTTGAGAAGGCCTTTCTGTTCTTCAGAGATGCCCTTTCTGGAAGCAGGCCTGCAAGGCCCCCTTTGTAGTAAGTATTTTGGTACAGGCTGCAGGAGGCCTAGGTGAGTTTTTGTGATAGAAGCAGAGTTTTCAGTAAGTCTGTAATGTGGTTCGATGCTGGGAACCAATAGTCTTGCTTTTTCGGTGCACCTCTGGATGACTCCTGTCTGTGGAACTCCCTTCTGACACAAGGAATTTGCAAAAAAATTTCATGCCAATACCTCAAGCCCTCAAAGTTGTGATAAATGTCAGATGCATGCGTTCCTTCTAAACCAGAATGGCTTCTGTGTTTAACTGAATACTTAATGGCTGTATGCACACCATACTGTACTATTGGGCAGCACTGCTTTTAAAGTCTGTTTATACAGACAGCTGAAAAGCCTTGCAAGTCTTTTACCGTCTCTGACATCACATGCTTGAAGGAATCTTCAGTCTGCTGCTTTTTGCTATATGTTTAGTGTCACCGGTGATCTTTGCACCTCAGGGGCTACAGAAAGACATTACTTTAGCCAGAGCAATTCCAACCTCGCTTGTGATAGTCCAGCCCCTGACAAGAACTGGGCAAAGATCTGGTCCAGCTTTACAGTGTTTTTATAGTCTAGTTCAGGTCTCTATAAACCATTTAAAATTGCCTTCAGGTTTAAATTTTCCAATTTCCCATTTGGAACAGGTGTTGCCAGGTTATAGAATGTGTTGCAGAAAAGGAACAAAAATATTTTTAAAACTCTGTGCTGTTACAAATTTTGGCAAGACTGACAGATGAGATATTTTTAAGAAAGATTGCCCCACCGAAAGTAAAATAAATGCAGACCTTGCTTACTTTTCCCAGCTGATATGTTTAAATAGAGCTTTTAGTAATGCATGAGTCTTCAAAAGATCCAGCAGTACAGACCTAATGTTTTTGTAAGAAAATGCGCAATTTCTCAATTGTTTTTCATCTCATTTAAGTGGGGAGAGAAAAGGGGTGAAGAATCTTCTTTTAAATGTCAAAAAACAAATTTAAGAGATGCATGTTCTTGGAGTGGTTAAAAACCAACCCAAACTAGGCTTCAGGCAATGTTTTTTCAACAGTTTTAACCTCAAAGCATAGAGCAGACAGCTTTGTAGGCAACTGTAACACCGAGGTGATTATGGCAATGACTCACACTTCCCTGTAAGGCATCCAGCTATCAACACACTTGGAGAGCCGTGGCTTTGTGCATACAGGCAGGGTGTCAGTCAGTGCCCACTTGTCAGCCAGCTCCAAGCTGCTGAGCTTCTAATGGCTTTGACAGCAAGCTGGGATATTGGTGTGTTAGAGAGCAGCTCTGGTCCCCCCAGGCTTGAGAGAGGCTTAAGGAATGGGAGCTTGGGAGGGGGATTTGTAAGGCAGGTTTAACTTCCCTATTCTTTGCTTAATCCTCATGGGACTTGTTTCAAGAGTCTCCTGAAGTCTTTCTGTGAGCAGGTGGTTGAGTTTGGGTAATAGTTAAAGGTCTGACTGAGTAACCACTGAGTAGGGTAGCATGGGAAATGAAAAGGGCTGTTGCTATTGTGTCCTGCCAAACCTCTATGCTGATGGTTATGGAAAGAAGGCTAGCAGTCAGGGTCCTCAGGAAGACAGTATGAACTTAGGAAAGAGACCTGGGTGTCCTTACAGGCAGTAGTTTACTGTTGTATCCTTAGTACAACAGTAAACTACTGCCAGATGTTGGGATTTGCAGGGAGCAAGTGGAATGAAAATGTATTCTGTTCATTGTGGGTTTCCCCATCTCCAAAAGATGAGGCAGAAGCCAAGCTGTCTTCAGTGAATGCGAACAGTGGTCATTGTGGTACAGAGGAAGGCTTCTGGGCAAGGAATTGGGAGGCTGGAGTTGTTCACATGGATAGATTGACAAGAAGAGTGCTACATTTACACAAAATAGGCTGCATCTGAAGTGAATGTTCAGGAAAAGACTTATTCAGAAAGATGACAAATTCAGACTTCCGAAAAGAAATAGCTTTTCACTCAGTGTGCAATTAGACTGTGGGATGCATACAATGCACTTGCCAGTGAGGCAGAATGTCTTTGGGAAGGAACAAAACATGGCTTTGGGAGTGTGCAAGGTATGCTGTTGCAGGTCGTATCCACAGATGACGTAAGTAATGCTTTAAAAACAAATAACTTGTGATACAAAGCTGGCCACATTCATGGTTCAACTACCAAGGCCAATCTTGATAAGTTATTTGGGTTCCTTGGTGATAAGTTTCTTGTGCCTCTGACTAAAATTGTCTGGTACCAGATACTGTTTGCAGCAGGGCACTGGGCAAGCTGGGCTGTTGTGACTCAGTGTTGCCCTTCCCGTGTGGGTTGTGTTTGGCTTTGCACATCTTATGTTTTCAGAGGTGAGGCAGAGTGAGTAATGTTTCCGTTCCATTAAAGAAAATGGAATGGCAAAGACCCTTAATTTTTATTCATTTTATTTATTTTTTTTAAAGATGTATGTGTTTCATTTAGAGTTCCCTTCAGGCAAAGTCAGCCTTGGTAGGCAGCTTTAACTGCGCTATAGCCCATATTGCTATTGTCATAAAAAAAAAAAATACACTGTGCTCTGTTTTAGGAAACCAAACAAAACCAATATTTTTTTGTTTTCCTCTCTCCCTCCTTTTTTTCAATTCCTGCAGTTTCTAATAAGCGACCGTGACAGAGACCCTCAGTGTAACCTGCATTGCTCCAGGTCCCAGTCCAAACCCCTCTGTGCCTCTGATGGCAGAACATATGAGTCAATGTGCGACTACCAGAGAGCCAAATGCCGGGAGTCAAGTCTGAGTGTGACACACCGTGGCCGGTGCAAAGGTAGGTGGATTTCAAGTGCTTTGGAGGGGAAGAGTGGGAAGTCGTACCTTATAAGAAACTGGATTCTTAGACCCTTGAGTTTAGTTCCATGCTCTGTGACTAATCTGATTGAAATTGTGCATTCATGTGAGCATGGGTATCTGAATCTGGGCTTAGGTGGCAGGAGTAAGAGCTGACCGAATTATAAATGAGAAAAGGCAAAAAAGCCAGACGTCACTGGAAAAGGGCTGAAATATATGTCTGCAGAGCAGAAGGAGCTGGCCCACGGAAATGAAGAATCACATCCTGAAAAAAGATCTCCCATTGCCAGTGAGGAACTGAGATACTTTTGAGTGATAGGAATACGGAATGGGAAGCCGTGCACATTAGATGTCTACTCCATTTTCAGATATACACAGCCTTTCTGTGCTGAGCTAATTAAGAAGACAGAATTCATATAAGGTTTTATGTAGTCTTTTTTTTGCCTGTTTGCTGTTACATAGCTTCTTAAATGTGAAAATATTGTTTCCCTCTCAGTTCAGCTCTTCAGCATAGTCTAAAGGTGAAGTTGAAACTTCTTAAAGGAATATTGGTGTTTTGTCACACAAATGGTTTGCTTCTGCAGTGAAGTGAAAAATCAAGTTGAGTGCATTTTCTGGGAGCACAATTGACTCAGAGGGCAGATGGCACAGATGTTTTTAGCAATTGGTTAAAGTGACAGGAGAAACTCATTAAAATCCCTGTGGAAGTATAAGCAGGCATATGCTGACGCCTGGCTTTTGTTTATGAAGGCTTTTTTTACTGTTATAAAAATGTATCTTTGTCAGAATTAGTTGTTCTAGAATGAAAATCCCTTTTCAATGTATTTACAAGCTTTATATTTTAGGTGAGTTATGAGCATGACCTCAAATATTGCTCTCTTTTTTAGACAGTTTCTCACTGGGGGGGGAAGTTTGCTTGTATGATTTTATTCTTTTTTTTTTTTTTTTTTCCTCACCACTGCTAGGTTGCTTTATTGCAGCTTCTCTCCCTTAGCTATATACTACTACTACTAATATAATCCTTAGAAAAGGACCTTTGTATCTTGCTGCTTTCTGAATACTGGAAGCCCAGAAGCTTTCTTCCCAGGGTCCAAGAAGCAGTTGGACTGTTGCAAATGATGTATTTTTGAGTATCATAGTAAGAAATGGTAGGGTGGGGGTCCTGCTTTTGCTTTTATCACTTGAGCAGAGTGTCTTAGATAAGCAATTCCATGGCTGATACTGGCATATAAACAGGCACTGTTCAGCCACTTAAAACATGGGATCTGAAATATGGTACATCCATATGCAAGAGCGTTGTTTCTGGAATTGGAGAAAGTGTTGATTGCTGAACTGCACAGCCCACTGTATATCATGATTGCGAAGAGTCCCAGAGAAGTAATTAAAGACTTTCTTTGTCTTAAGCACACATAAAGTATACTTTCATTTCTGCGCTCTCAGACACAACTGAAATGTTTAGCTGAAAATACATTTTCCTTTCCTCTTTTCCTCTTGCCATGTGGTACTATACAGTACCTAATAATGTGGCAGTGTTTGACAACTTCAGATCTTGCTTTTAACTCACTAACACTCCGATGAATCCCTGGGAAGTAAGATTATTCTGTCACATTCAAATTTAATCTTGCCGGTCATTTCCGTATGTGCTGCTATTGAAAGGTATTAGGAATATGACCTCCAATTGCACATAAGATGACTGTTCTTGGCAAATACAGACAGTTGCAAGACAGGTGTGCCTAACTACAGTCAGTTGGCCAGGTCTGTATCTTGTACTCACACAAAGGAAGGTATCACCAGCGGTATTCTAGCTTTTTCCACTACTGCGGTGGGGCACCAGGTTTACCGTGAACAGCTTTCATTCCTTCTGTGTGACAAAGATGCTCTGCAGAGCAGCTCCTGTAGAACTGGAAGGGATCCCATAGGCCATTGAGCCCAGTCACATGCACTTGTGATAGGTACTGTATTCTTATGAAATGAGAAATCTTAAATTGTGCTTCCTTTTTGGGGTGGGTGGGAACAGGTAACCAAAATAAGGAAAAGAGGAAGTATATTGTGTACAGCAAGGCATAGTCCTGCACTCCGTATTACTATAGGTTTTCAATTTCACGTGCTGGTAACTTGAACTGTACTTGTGCCAAGGCAAGCAGAATGGTTTCCATAGTGAGAACAGAACCTTTTTGATTCAGCTTAGCTCTCTGCTCTCTCTCAAGAAGCTAAGGACCTTTAAAGATGAAATCTTGCTAGCCCTCTGGGAACTATAACTCTTATACAGCTCTTGCTCCTTGCTAGCTTCCTTATGTGCTTTTCAATGAAATTCCTTCAGTGCCAAATTATCTGAACTCTCTCCGAACTCTTGTTCACCCATCAGAAAGGATTGGAAGTCAGGAGTAGCTTAAAATTATCAAACTATGGCATCCATGACAAATGGAGCCTCATTGATGAGATTCCAGAGAACAGTTCCAGATGGTGTAGCTGTGCATTAAACAGCACAGCCAAGCACTCCTACCTGGATCTTTTGTCGGCAAACATATTAAGATCTGATGTCAAATAAGAGTTCTGCCTCAAAATTTTGCAGGGATGAATGACAAATACTTGTTAAATGAGTACTGGCAAGTTAAGATTATGCAGTGATTGTAAGGGTGTATTTGATATGTGTGGCTTAAAACTCATTTAAGTTTTATGTTAACTGGTTGTTTTCTAGGGATTTGTTTGGCCTATTGAATTAAGAAAGGGAGTGGGAGTGATCTGAAAGCTTCCCTTTAAATTTATAATGCTGGTTTTAAGGGGCTGCTCGTATAGAGCTTGTTCTTTGATCACAAGTCACATGAGCACATGGATGAACACAACCTTTGGCTGATGTGCTGGAAAGGAGTGTCTCCTGACTAGTGATGGTGTGTTGAAAGGTAATCTTTCTCCTCTACCTACTGTTCTCTTTAGACAGTAGATGATATTTTGAAATCACTTTCTTTTTAGTTTACTTTGTAGATCCATGTGTTTTGTCTTTAACTTGCTTATTCCTAGTCAAGGGAGAATGAAGTGAGTCCCTCCTTGGCAGTAGTTAGTCAACAAAATCTGAAATGTCAATTTCAGTTACTTTGCAAATTTAGGAATGTTTTTAGGATGTGCTAAATAAGGTAGGGAACTCTGCAGTAGAAATAGTATGTGGGTATAAAGGAGGGAGAAAAGCGTATCAGCATAGAAGGAAGTTTGAGATTCTATGCATAAGACTTGTCAGAAATGAAGTGGAAAACCATGGGAGAGTGGAGAATGACACCCTGTGGGAGAGATGGGCATGTTTTTGTAGTTTGCTCAGGTTCCATTTTTGCCTCTTTTTTTGTAAAGATGCAGATCACTGGCTGGAGTAAATGGGTGTGAAGATGCTGACTACAGTGTAGCTGGACTGTTTTGTGCCTGGTGGGGACCTGGCCTGTACGTGAGACTGCTAGCTAATGGAACTAGAAAAAGTTCAAAAGCTGCTTGGATTAATTTTTGCCCTTTCAGCTTTTGATAAAGACAAAGTAGAATTAAATAGCTAGATTTTTGTGATTGCATCATATAGATTTGCTGCTAGTGTTACGTGGATACCTGGAGACGTTTTTCTTGTTCTACTTTGTATTATTAAGATAGATTGGGTCATTATACCATGGTGTGCTGTGTCAGAACAGCCCCTTCCTGTTGAAGAGAGGATGCTGGAATTCTTGGGGCCTATTCAGGAGTGTGCTCTGTATATTATGAGGGACATGGTGGTCTCATTTGAATAAACTGTTAATGGATAAGATTAGCCATGGTAACCAGCCAACTTCGTTGCAAAATCCAAAATTATGTGCACCTGCATTCTGCAGATTAGGCCACAGATGTCAAAAACATCACTTGTTCACAATCTCCTTGTTGCCAGCTACCAACTCGTGAATGATTGGTCTCTAAAAGGCAGCTTTCTGAGCTGCAGTAAGTCTGTCTTAAGTTTGAAAACATTAGAAGTCAAATTATTAAACAGCTCTGCTTTGGAAGAAAACCTCATTCTGTTTTGGTTTTTCACCTTACGTAGGGGAGGGGAGAAAGTCCTATTTAGTCTGTCTGGACTGTGAAACTGGATTGCATTAATGCCATTCTGTTTTATAAGCTTGGGGTTCGGTATTCCAGAGAACATTTTTAAGAGGTAAAAAAAAAAAGTGCTGAAACACTCAGATAAACAATTTAAATGCAGAATAGGGTATGTGAATCTACATCATAACATCAGGCTTTAGAAAATTTATAATGCAACTTATTTGAGGTGACCCGTTTGGCAGCTACTTTTCAATACTTGGCACTTATGTAAGTGCCATTTTCTAATTAACATAGCAAGGTGAAGTCATCCCACTGAAATCACATGTTGATGCAAACATTATAAAAATACCAGCCTGTGGAGTGAGGACACCAAGGATTGACAGTCCTTTTAAAAACAAACTGGTGAATGTTGATATTACAGGCACTGTTTTTACTGGAACTGAACTGTGAAAACGACAGGCAAAAAAGATAGCAGCTTGCACACACCTCTCCAGCCAGGTGGTTGTTCCAAGTCAAGGCTGTAAAAGGACTGGCATGACCTTTGGAAATCAATGGCAGAGGATGGGAGAAGTAATCAGGGCTGAGTGTTCATGAACAGGAGAAAACTTGTCTGTCTTCTCTGCACAGCAGCAGCAGTTTGTGAAGAGACATGACTTGAGCCAAGGGTTGAATTGCAAAAGAGGATGCTGCAACAATGATGAGCTCTTAAATGCTGTGTTGTGGTGGTGGTGTGCTACCCGGTGTGGTCTACAGGGTGCTAGTAGGGAGTTCAATCTACAAAGGCCAGTTAAAATTGCCGGGAGTGACATAGCAGCAACATGCTTATATTATCATTTTCTTTTATAAGGGCTTGATTGTGTGCATGTTTGTCTGCTCCTTAGACAAACTGGACAATGATCAGTGTTGGTCTCCCTTCTGCCTGGGCTCCTAATGTATTTGTATTACAGGCGATACCACAAAATGATTGTTCCTACAAGCTATGTGGTGAAACATCCATTTTCAGTCGTGTAGTTGTGAGTGTGCCAGCACTAAAGTAGATGCTATGTGGAAATGCTTTATGCTTGTTTTTTATGTTGGAGAGGAACCAGATATGCCTGTCTGCAGTCCTGTATCCTTGGATGGAGAGACCAGAAGCACACTTTCATTTGTGAATCTGTGCTTTGATTGTCATGTGAGAAATTTGCAGCTCTTTCCCCTCCACGCTTTATACATGCAGATCTGCATAATCTAATGCTAAAATGCTAATTTTTTGCTACTTAGTTGTCTTCTGTGAAGCAAAACTTGAAGGTGTTTTTAGCCAGACAGCTAGCTATAAAACAGAAGGTGCAGCTGCACCATCTGGTTTTGTAATAATGTCCTCTGTCATGCCAAGCAAGATTAGACTCCTAAGCTCGAGCAGGAGATCTGCAGGTGGATTGGTGTTCCCATTAACAGCATTGCCAGTGCTTCCTTTTCAGCTGAAAGAACAAGCATGTATTGAAAGGGTCAGTACTGCTGGCAGCACCATTCTCCGGCGGAGTTGTGCAAACAAGGTCTGATCATCTGGTCACTTTGGCAGGTGGGGGAAAGAAAGGAAATTCCAGCTTAGAGGTTATATTATGGTTAATTAGAAAAACAAGTAATGCTTCTCTAAATTCAGTGGAAATTTTATTCAAGAAAGCCTTTACATTCTATGATTAACAGTCTTGCTCTTTATACAAGCTCCTAATAGGTCCACCTGAGATCAAAGCTCCATGTGCTAACGGTATTGTGCAAGCACTCCTCAAACAAATTACAGCCTAAAGATGAGTGACATAAGAGCAGAAGGGACACCAGGCTATAGGGAGGTGAGGTGGCTGACTTACAGTCACTCAGTATGTCAGTGGCAGAGTTGATGCAGGCACTCTTGCTTTTGTAACCCAGTGCCTAAACTACAGGTTTTTGTTCTAAACACTATTACTGTGAATGACTTTTTCCAAAGAGGAGAGTTTGATTTCTATAATTTAAGAAGATTTGTGAAATCCTTTCTGGGGAGTAATGTGATGTGTTTAAAATGCAACTATGTTGGCAAAGTGGAAACTTATTCTCTTGAATCATCAGTTGTGTAAATGAAGTTCTCAGCTTGAAAGCTTTGGTTATTGTCTTTATCAAAACTATTTACAGCATTGTCATTGATTTCTGCATCTAGATGTGCTTAGATGGAAATCACTTCTATTGCTATGTAATGTGAATTCAGTTGATCTGAGAACCCAGACTGGCTTTCTAATTCAGTGCTGGTATTAGTGATTCTGTTGTTGAAATCTATGTGAAGCAGAATATGGGATCTTCAGGGATCCAGTGGAACTTTTTTTGATAACCAGTGTGGTTTCTGTGCCTGATAGAATGGGGATTCAACCTTGATCACTTTGTATAGTGCTGCTGAAAGATTCTGATGATCAGAGTTTGCAGTTTCTGCACTGAAAAATCTTTCAGCCAGTGGATTCATGTGAAAAGGAAGAAGGTGCTAGTCCTTATGTCAGATTCTCTTGGAAACAGATGTTTGCTGTTTTTCTTCTCTTTCTAGACTGAACAGCAATACCGTGAGACATCATGTTTTTTAAATGTAAGCACTGAGTCTGTATCTCTGGAGGGCAGAACTGTCCTCTTTGACCCATCAATCATCAGTGTTAGACTTATCTGGCTTTATACTCTGTAACAGTGAGCTGGACCTGGAAGGGGTTAAGGTCATGCTACCTGCTGCCATCATTTGAAATAAGTGCAGAGCTGAGATCTTAACTCTTTCAAGCTCTGCTTGCAGAACAGTGTTTTTTTTCTTGGCAGCAAAGTGAGTAACTGATATGAGAAAGTATAATGCACACCTGGCTGTGAGCACTGGGACTAGAGGTAGAAGCTGGGCTTCAGGAATGCGCAGGCAATGACATATCAACCTTATCTGAAGCACACAAAGGTGGAAGTTCAGATGGGTGGCTGGTTATTTTAGCATCTTACTGAGAGAGAGTTGCTCAGAGAAGAAGCTTTGCTGGGGCCATCCCTTCTTCCATGTTGCTCACTTCTGGGCCTGAATTACTTGGTTTATACTCATCCTTCAAGTTTCAGGCTGCTAATATTACCGTAAATACAACTCCCTCCTGGAAGGCCTTTCAGTGTGTGGGCACCCTGCTCCAGCACTTGTTGGAAGAAGCTTCCAGACCCCTTGCATGACCACAAAGACTATTAACTAGGAAATTAGACAGCTTTTTAGTAAGTGGCTCATAGTTTGATTATCTAGGTTCATATTTGTCTTTGGGATCATGAGTGGTAACTCCTCACTAATATGCACGTAATAGTCCTTGATGCCTTATGTTTGTTGTTTTGGTTTTTCTTTAAACCAGCAGCTGTGTGGTGCATCTGGTAGCTTTTGAAGAGGCCAAATAGTGTTTGCAATCTAAGTGAGTTTTGCTTCTCTTTTTGTAGATGCTGGCCAAAGCAAGTGTCGATTAGAGAGAGCTCAAGCACTGGAACAGGCAAAGAAGCCCCAGGAAGCAGTCTTCATCCCAGAATGCAATGAGGATGGATCATTCACACAGGTAAAATTTCTACTGGCTTCCTTCAGCCAGACTCCCAGTGGCTGCAGCAGATTCACTGTTAAAAGCGTGAGCCAAGTGATGACAGCATCATGGGTCCACACGGTCTGACTTAGTTACTCAGGTGAAAGTGTTGAAAGCTGGGGACTTGTCTAACCAAGTGGAAGCTTTGGTTCAGCCACCATATCTTAAATCGTATCTTAAAAGACATACATATGTAATGGTATCCACCTCCAGTGTAGCACAGAAACAAAACCAAGTTGCCTGGGAGATCAATTTTTCTCTGAAGATGAGCTGCAAAGAGAGCTGTGGCTCTCACAGAGCAGGGTGGACCAAGCTTCTTTTGCTGTTACCTGTGTTTCATCTATCCCACCAAAAAAAAAAAAGTGGTCTATTAAGCCTCTTACCACTGCAGGATACTTGTTAGTGACAGACAACACTTTTCTGTTGTGGTCTGAGGGTCTGGCAGAGAGGTGATGAGACAGCTTTGTTTGGGTTTTTGATTCTTCACTGTTCACTTGCTGGAACTAAATGATGTCCTGAGATTGTAGACTGACTCATAATGCTGCTTCTCTTGAGAAGCAGTTATCTCAGGCAGGACTAGGAGAAGAGGTTTATGGTTTGTTGGCCTTTAATAATCTGTGAAAAATGAATAGTTAGTCCTGGTCACTGATCATCCTTCAGAAATGGTTGAACTGGGAGAGGTTTTGCATCACACAGAATTCCAGAGAATTCCAGAAAAGCTGAAATAGTTACAGCAAAAAGAAAGCCCTCATTAAGGAAATTGAGAGGAAAGGTAGGTTTTGCTGAGACAAGGTGAAGAGTGATACTTTGTTCTGTTACCACTAACATGTTGAGTAGTATCCTAGTGCTAACTGAACTGGGTGTTAAAAATGGCTTATATGCACTTCCCTGCATATAAGGGTAGGAGGGGGTATGCTGTCTGCTCAGTTTGGCATGCATCTCAAAACCTAAAATCCTGCAACCCTCATGGCCTCTATTTTGTGAACCTGGGTAAATCACACAACTTCTTCTGCGCGTTAGCCTCCCTATATCTAAGACTGCTCTAGAGATCTGGTGCCTCAGAGAAAGTTTAGGACTCATTAGTTATTGCTTGCAAAGTCTTTAAAGTAAAAAAAAAAAAATAAAAAAAAAAAATTCCAAATTACAATCAATATTCACTTCAAAAAGATGAGAAAGACAAAAAGCTTTGGGATTGTTTCAAACACTTTGTGATGCCTGGGGGAAGAGGAGAGGAAAGATTATGTTCTTGTGATAACCCACTAAAAATTTTATTCCCCTCCTCAGCCTTACCCTCCCATTATCTGGTGTGTGGGAGTGTTTTTGATTTGTTTTTTTTAATGGTGAAGTGGAAAAAGTCGTATCCATCTTGCCAATTTTGCATACTTTTTTGGAGCAGCATTATATTTGTGTACAGTGTGGGCCATCTTGGGAAGGTGGGGAGAAGAAAGAAGGTGGCTACAGCTTATTGCAGTCTAACTACACTTTCAGTTGTTGAAATTTGATTTTTGTGTAGAGCTGCTCAGGTTATGTTGGCACTGGAGGGAATGCTTATAAAACCTAGCACAGTGGGCCAACTAAGTGTTCCATGTTAAACTTTATAGTTCAAGAAAAAAGGGAGAAGGAAAGCTGACTTTCGGTCTCTGTCACATGTCCATCAACCTCTTGAAGAGTAAAGTAGGAGATGCAGGTGAAACTTTTAACCTAATAAGCTGGACTGAGAGTGTGGTTGATAAAGCTCTGTTTTAGGTTTATTTGAAAGGTTGGTACCTGCATCTGGATTATGGAGCAGTTGCTGGGCCTCTTTTCTGCACATTCCCAGGCCAGTGTTGCTTGCCAGTGGAGGGGCAGCATGAAACTGCTTACAAAAATTGTGTGTTTGCAGCTGGCAGCCAAGCAATATTTCACATTCTTCCTTCATCCAGTCCTATCTGTGAACACTAAAATGCTTTTGTTTTACCTGGCATGATGAAGGAAGCCTCTGATCCCTTTGTAGCTGGAGTTAACTGAAATTCATGTCATGCCTTGGATCGTAAAAATACCCTGTGTTCCACATACCTCAGGAACCAGCTTCATCATTTATATTGTAGCAGTTTAAGGTCATTGTCCTTGCATAAGATGTGAATGAAAAACAGCTTCCAAGGAAGCTAACTGTTTTCAACCTGCATTTGAGACAAATATTTCCTTTAGCTTCTGGTCCAAATTAATTAAACTTTGATTTTAAAAGGATGTCTAAAAATCACAATTTTTGTGAACAGTCTAAACAGTTTTTGCTTCCAGCAACTCATGAATAGGACTCATCTGGTGAAGGTGGTCTGGGTACTGCATCTCTTGTCCTGATAGTTGGCACACCCAGGTTCTGCTTTGCAGGGAAGCTCTGTAGGACAGTTCTTGAAGTCCTCAAGGTCTTACAAGAGTCAGCTCTGAACTGTTAGTTTATTCTGGTTCAGTACCCAGAAAGTTGCTCCATCCAAACTCAAAAATCTCAGCTGGGAAGTCCAGAACAGAACAGCATCTCTCAACAAAGTTTCTAGGAGAAAAAAAAGGCCATACTCTTCAACCTTGAGTCCCCATCTCAACAAGAATCTAAGCAGATGCATATGCTTCAGGGTATACCTTGTATGTAGAGTTGGCTAGGGCATTTTTTTAAACAACTTTCCCACTTCTATGTTACTGCTATTGGAGGAATTATTTGGGTAGAAGAAAAATTCTGATCATAGGGGAAACAAAGATGCCTGCCTATATTTATAATACCAAATGTCTTAATTGTTGCAGCACTCACTCAAGATGTGGATGACTTGCTTTCAGTTCTTGAGCTAAACTTTTTTGTAGATGCAGGTTTGGGAGCTGCATTTGGTAGCTGTAATTATATGATCACAGAAGCTGCTTGGTCTTAACCAGATTGAACTGTTACTTTTCTGGTTTATCATCGTCCTCTTGCTTAGAAAATGAATTGCAGTCCCTAGGGGTTAACACTGAAAGCAGCCCAAGTCGCCCTTTCCAGTTCTTGGGATTGCACGCAGTACAAAACTGTGTGAATACAGGGCCAGATCCACTGCAAATTGGGTGGATCTGTTGGGTAGTGAAGAGAGTATAGCTATTCTGCTCTTCTGTGACCGTCAGCATGTACTGCATGGGGACACCATGCTCACCTTATTATCTCTTCCCCCTCTTCTTCTGTGGAGGGCACTGCCTCTGACACCCAACAGTTGGATGTGGTAACAAGGGTGAAAGGGAGGAGACCCTGAAGGCAAAGACCTTGGTCTGTCTAGCATTAAACCCTGCATTAGAGAGAAATAGTATGTGTCTTAAACAATTGTGTAATCTTTTTTTCATTGTCTATAAAGTCTAGTCTGAAAAGAAATGTGGCCACTGGATGCTTGGATGGCTAATTTTCCTAGGCATGGCTAGTTATAATGGGTTTTGTCTGCTGTGTGAAGAGGAGCAGCACCTGTCAATTCACTGGTTTTCATAACTGTTTCTGTGCACAGTGTGCTGTTTCCATTATTCTGGGGGCTTCTGTACCACAAAGATCTTATCAAATCCCTTTTTAAAACTGCTGAGACACCTAAAAATGTGGCATGGATTTGCAGCATGGAAGAGGTGGTGGCATTGCAGGCATGATGGGATGACTGAATGGGAGCGGATGTGAGGAACTGCTAATTCTTTATATTTCAGTTTTAGGGGCATATGACTTCCTACAACAAAAGGCCTCTGCAGTTACTCTGTGGTAATATAAGGATTCAGATGAAAATGAAATTTGAGTTGTTCACAACATAAGAATATTTGTTTCATATGAGTAATTTCATTAATTGTATAAAACTGAGGTCATGTACTGTTTTGCAAAATTGACATGACTGAAACCAGTTTCTGTTTCCAAGACTTGCTCTCTCCTTTTTGCTGTTATGCTGCATTTTGCATAAATGCCATTCCCTTTCCATGCTGCACTTAACCTGCTGTGATCTGTTCTTCATAAACAACAGGCTCTATTGGGTAATCTGCACACTTTCTTTTGCTGCCTAGTGCCATTGGGCTTGTTGCCATGGGTTGAGAGAGACTTGCATTCTTCATAGTTTTCCCCCAAGCAGTTTTTTAGAAAAGGTTGCTGAGGTTTTAAACAGGATCTGTTTCAGACAGATTAATATGAACATGAATAATATTAACTCTGCTTTGGGGGTGTAATCTTGTGGGGCTTTTTGTGGTGTGTCTTTCTGTGGATTCTTTTCCTTGCAAGTCTGCATACAAGTGGCTGAGAGCAAGTCCTTAGTTCCTTAGAGTTTCTTTAAGTCTGGGACTCAAAACTGCAGCTGCTGGTGCAGTTAGGATGCAGCACTGAGATTTCTCTTAAAGCAAGTGCGTCAGTCACATCTGTCATCTTTTGACGGGATCAGTGAGAGGGCTGACTTTGTCAGAGCAATTTTCTGTTATCAGATAGCTTCCAGAGTACTCCCACATCTGGTCATAGAAGTCTGCTTGGAAATAGTGATCTGTATTACGTTCCATAGCAGTAGTTTCATTCTGTACTATGCTAACGCATGTACAAAGTACCGTTTTCTCCTAAGTTTGACAAACAGACCCTTTCTAAAGTCATGGGGAACCCTCTCAGCCTTCAGTGTGACTACATGATCCAAGTCTGTTCCTCTGCATTGGCTAGTGTAGCATGGTGATGAGCAGAATTACAAACCTGTTTCTTAGTGCAGCGTGGTGCTGCAGGGCACTGTGTAGACATGTCCCATGTTTCCTGGATGCTGTGTATTATTCCATTATTCAGTGCTCATACTCTAGCAATACTAAGCTCTCAAGGACTTAACCTTTCCTTTCAGAATGAAAGAACACAGTCTGTCTTGATAGATTAAAGAAACTCTTTCTTCATAAAGAAACTGGGCTTTAATTAGTAGGTGCTTCTGGCTTTTTTTTTATTATTATTACTAAAAGACATCCCTTCTGTAAAAAGCAGTAGCTGGAGCTCTCTGCAGATATTGCTCTGCAGATGTGTCTGCTACATATGCACTTAGCTTTCTTCCTGCTGCTCTTGTGTTTCTTGTTTGTATATTGAGCTAAAGATAACCCATGGATGGGTAAGGAGGTAGCAGTGTTGGTTAAATGCAGCATTTCTTTTAAGTACCACCTATCAAGAGCAAAGAAACAGATTCTTAAAGCAGGAGTGGACATCCATAAGCACAGTGACAACATAATGTCATTCTTAACTTTAAAGGGTCGCGTTCTATCTGTAAGCAATGACCCTGTCTTGGGGATCCCTCTCCTGAGCTAAAAATGGTATCTGTGCCAGAGTGGTTGTTGGGAATGTCCTTGACCATGGATAAGATTCCTTTGCCACAAATCACTTCTTTTCCTGGTTGTATGAATGAGATTCCTGTAGAGCAAGCATTTCTTGAATGGTGCATAGACTTGAGGGAAGTGGCTGCTGCATAAAGTCCTGTTGGGAATATGTGTCTGCACAACATCATTTAGGAAGAATTAAATGTGAGCAGGGAACAGAAAGAGTGACAAAAATGATTTAGGGGGTTGCAGTCCCAAAGAAGCTCAAACTTAAGATGCAGACTGATTCATAGCTCCCTAAAATTTTGCTAAAGGCAAGGCAGGCTTCTGACAATAGTCAGCTGACTCGTAGTCTAGCAGGAAGTATGACAAGATCCAGGGTCCAAGCTGTACAGCAAGATATTTAAGCCTCAACAGAGGCATTACCACTTATGATAGATAGCCATCAGGCCAGTGTGTCAATTGTGTGCCACTAACTTAGGTTCAGAGGACTTTCTAGATGAGCACGAATGGCTCGAACAAAGGAAAGGCTTGTTTGCCCAGTGAAGCTGTGGCTGCCCCGTCCCTGGCAGTGTTAAGAGGCAGGTTGGACAGGAGTTTGAGCAACCTGGTCTAGTGGAAGGTGTCCCTGACCATGGCAGGGGGGTTGGAACTGAATAATCTTCCAGGTCCTTTCCAACCCTAACCATCCTATGACTAAAGAATTACTGTGTGACACTGAGGTTTCTGGATCAGACCAGATGATCTTGGAGCAATTTGTTTAGCTGTTTTCACAGTGTATTCAAGGAACACCTGGGTGCAGGCAGGGTTTGGAGCCTTGCCTTGTGCTGTAAGTGGAGGCAGTTGCTCTGCTGTCTGCCCTCACCCTCTGAAGTGCCATTCAAAAACTGGATGTGTTTTTAATTCTCTCATAGAAGGAATGTTTTTCTGCCTCCATTCTGGAAAAAGCCAGGAAATGTTTGACTGATCTGCGATGGGATAAGAATCAGTTACCAAACTCTTCATCTGAACAGCAGTGAAAAGTTAGTCTGTTCCTGTACTGAGTCCAGTTCTTGTCCAAGGTGCTCTTAAGCCTCTGTTTTCTTCCTCATACATGTGCAAGCAATTTCTCTCCCATTTCTGGTTTCTTTTGGAAAGAAACCTCTTGAGCCTCTGTCAAATGGCTGTAAAAGGATGCTGCTCTTTGCTTGTTGAGAAGCTATGGACTGCTTGAGAAGTTGATTCTGACATTGCCAGTGAGATGCTGAAGGAATCAAACAGTGGCTTCATTTTCCCTCAGGAATTTTAGAGGCAGAGTTGTCTGTCAGTTACTACAGACATTTTAATATTTTAATGTTTTCATATTGTAATGAACTGGTGTTCATCATACAACTGGATGAGAGCAGGTGTTTATTCATGTGGCCAGTGGTTAGTATGTCAGGTGCTGTTTGATTTCACACTTTGTAATGGCAGGGGGGATAGAGGAGCTGCTCTTACACTTGTAATTTGGGCAGTGGTGGTAGAGCAGTTTTTGTTGGGTTTGCCCCTCATGCATCAATTCTTCAGTTGAGGCACAATTGAAATGACATATCTCTCCCTGCTGGAAAATAGGAATGGTGTCCTCCTGTGTGATCAGATGTTAATGTGGAATCTGTTGAGAGATCTCAAAGGATGTGTAGGTTTTATTTTTCTGGGTTCCTATTTTGTAACGTAAAATGTTCTGCTGTTGGACAGGCATACGTTAATTTGAGATGTCAAACTCCTATCTGTTGTGTGCCTTTCCAGCAGTAGTGAGTGTTCTGTAGCTGCAACTTGTTAGCAGTCAAGCCTATTTTGTATGTAGAATTGATAATATATATTCTCTGACAGAATACTTAGCTTTAGAAGACCGAAAGCCAAAATAAGTCAAATATTTTTCTAATATGTGTTTTGGTAGATCCAACATTAACTCAATAACTGAAGATTAGATCTGTGCAGTAAACAGGTATCACTTTTACATGGTTACTCTTCTGATTATAACAGCATTTAAAAACCTTTCTACTATGCGAGTAGGATTAGAATGAGGTTGAATTTCAGGTAAGAGATTTAAATGGGATTTAGAAACAAAACCCCAAACCTAAGATCACTGGAAAAAAATTACAGTAAAAACCTGAATTCTCAAGATTTCTTATAAAAAGTGCTTTGGAATAGTTGACACTTTAGAGTTTGTATTTACACACGGTGTTTAGAAATAGTGCTGGACAGCTATTGGCTTTAAATTGTTTTCAGTACTATACCAGTGCTATGTAACTCATGAAAAGCACACCATTTTATTTATTTTATCCCAGCCTTTAGGCTGCAATTGTAGCTGTAGGCCACTGTTGTTAAGACACCTTGTTTTAGTTTAAATATGCTGAGACCTAGTCAGGTATTGTGATGAAAGGTAGCCCTCTCAGCATGAAGACATTCAGGAAAGACAACTGCAGTTATTTTTGAGTTTTCTGAAGTGTTTGTGCTTCATGGGTAGTTGTCTGACTCTTAGGATAAGGGCTGAGATTCAATTGCTGCTATTATCTGTGATACGGAAATCCTCTAGTGCCGTGGTAGAACATTGGGTTGTTGTGAAAGTGCTGTCAATATGAGATATAGGGGGGGTCATGGGATCCTAGTCCAAGGAAGATCAGCATTCCTTAGCTTAGTTATTTACAAAATTACTGTGCTTTTATAGTTGTAATGTGCTTGGCTTGCATAAACGGGTGTATGTAATTGGTAGATGAGATGCAGCTTGTTGAGATGAACTGCATAACATGCTTAGTTAATGCATCTATCCTAAATGTATGTCAATACGTTTTTGGACTCCTTTGCCATGTACTTTTTTCTGCAGACTTGGCTGAAGAACTATTAAGTCACTAACACTTGAATTTTTTAAATGCTGGGTACACTAGATTTTTTTTCTGTAATGTAACATGGAATGGTCTTACCCTACAAATTCAAGACTCTATCCTGGAATTTGGCATTGTCTTGTACAATTAATGCTCAGATAGAACTTACATTCCCAATAGCTCCTTGTGCTGTTGGGAATGCAATGATGTGTGTCTGATCAGCAAAGATAAACACTGATCACAGAAACCCAAGCAGTTCCATCACACTTGCTTTGAATGTACAATTGATTAAATTGAACAATAAGAAATATTTTGCAACTTGATTATTGCTAATTATATCCATAGTGCTTTTGAGTAATTTGCAATCAGTTCTGTGATGTGTTGAGAGAATAAAAATGAAAGTATGCAGATAGCGGTGACAGTGACTTTAGTGACATGTCTACGTGAGACTATTGTTGATTTTTGGCTGCTAAAATTCAATGTGCTTGAGGCAAAATGATTGATTTGCACTTTACTAAAACTCAAGATAAACACATGGTACTGTGTTATAATTGCTCTTAGATCATGTTTTATGTGATACTCAAAGCCTTTTAAAAAGACTGTTGTTAAGTCTCTGAACAAACTCTGCTACCTTAGGGAATCGAAGCCAGCTGTCAGCAAGGGGGAATGACTGGCTTAGCTCTGAAGGATCTCTAATAAAGGGAACGGTACAAACACCCCATCACTCTTCTGTGTGGAGAGGACTGGAATGGGAAATCAGCTGCAATGAAGTTGTTTTGAAAAAGCAAGAAGGGACAGAATTCAATTTACAAGTAAAATGAAAAGGGAGTTTCTAAAGTGATTTCGTCTCATTTAATGGCTTTGTTTCAGAAATGTGTTGAAGGGAGCCATCTCTAGCTTAAAGTAATGTAGGCATTTCTATACCATTTCAAGGTGCTGGAAGTAATGATGTGCACACTCAGCCACAACTGAAAGTGTGTTTGCTAGAAAGGAGTTTGGAACCTCTTAATATTTGCATAAATGCCTGTATGATTATTGGTTACTTTTGTCTCAAGGGAACTCAAAGACATTGTGAATTTCATCCAAATGCTGAACACTGTGAAAAGGTGAGACAAAGACTGTAACTCATTTGTTGAGCTGGATGAAACTATAGTGCCACTGAAGTAATATCTGCATAGATTTTACTAAGACCAGTTTGCTAGATCGGGATTTGTCTGTTTTTGCTTTAGAGGTCCGCATCTGAACTAGTTGTTCTGGTGTCCTTTCATGGTGAAAGAAGGAACGGGACAACTCTAGATGTTCAGTTTAGAAGCAGAGTTTCAAAGTTAAGCAAGATGAATCTTATGCTGTTTGCCTGTTTGCTCAATAGAGCTTTCATCAAATGTTTTTAAGTTCTTGTCAATACATGAAAAGCAAGCATGCTGGATTTTGCTACTGCTGCCTACGTTGACATAGTAACAGGAGAGAACTTAAATCTATCTGGAGAAGGTTTGTTAAGAAGTCAGTGTTGCATTTTTCCAGTCAGGTTTACTGAACAAAATGCTCTTGAAATGCCCACAGATGCTCTTCTCAAGCATCTGTGGAGTTGGGCCAGGGTGGACTTTCCATATCCCAGATGGGATGTAGTGGGACTACTATTTAAGGCTTAATAGTAAATAGGATTTAGCAGAAGGTGGAATGAGCTGAGATACAGCTGCTGCATCACAAAACTGAATTGTTCTCAGTTGACTACTTGTAACTTCTTTTGCCTACTGAACTGCAGCTAAGGGAGTTGGAATAGGAGAAACAACCTTTCTTTGGGGAGGGGGGTAAGGAGAGAAAGAAAAGATAACGATATCAAAGATGGTCTTCTTTGGGACCTCCTCACTCTGAAGCATGTATTTGTGATGCACCTGGGTTGGGGCTTCCACTAAGATGCTGGAATATAATAAAAGTGATGGGTGACAGAGTGAGAAATGAAATGCCTGCTCTTTGTTTTATTAAACAGGTGCAGTGCCATACCTACACTGGATACTGCTGGTGTGTGACACCTGATGGCAAGCCTATTAGCGGCTCTTCTGTACAGAACAAAACTCCTGTATGTTCAGGTACTGTGGGAGTGGCTTCAACAAAGGCTAATCTGATAACTAAAGGGGTTGGAGAGAATACATCCTGTTGAGAGTACTTAATCTTTCCATGTGACTTGGTCAGTTTACCCAATTTAACACTGCAGTTGTGCTTTTATCTCCCTGTGTGCTTGCTGGCATTTGGAAGCTGCAAGGGAGTTTGGGCTATGGCAGGTCCACCCTACAGTTAGGATACAAACACTCCTGCAAGGCTCACCTGGAAAAAACACTAAAGCACTAAGGAAACAGCCTGTGGTAGCCAAGGCAAGAGTTGCAGTGTTGTTGTGTACACCAAAACCAGCAATTCCTGTAACAGAAGGAATAACTTTTTTGCATGAGCTATGTTTAAAGAAGTGTTCTCGGACTCTGTTTTTAGTGGACCATGAGGTTATTTTGCCTTCAAAGTGACTTCACTTAAAAGTTTGGTAAGGCAGTTCTTGAGAAACTGGTGGTTGTTGCCTACTAGCCATCAAATCTGGGGTCCTACTGTTATGATGGATTTGGGTCTTCTGATCAAGTCACTCAGTTCCAGTTCTTAGTTCCTAGGTTTTCATGTGGCCCTGAACACTAATGTACAGTCTAGCTTTGTGAGCTGCGGCCAACAGAGCTACTGTGGCAGTGGCGTGCTAGACATAGGGAGAGCTGTGAAGCTGTTCTATACTGTCTGCAAGAATTCAAGGGCAACACTAGACTTGTGCTTTCCCCTTCACACCCACTTCCCAAAGAAGAAGAAAGAGAAGACAGTGAGCAAAGGAGTGTGTTTCTGACATGTTCAGGGATGCCATGTAGGCACTGCAGCTGCCTCTGGCTTCATGCTCTGCAGTCTGCACCCCAGGGGTGTTTAATGTATTTGTCCTCTCACACCTTACAGTGTTTGCCCTTTAGATAGGAGCATGACAGCAGTCAAACCTTTGGGTTTTTTTGTTGTTGTTTTTTTTTTTAATCCTCCTCATTCAGTGTCCTCTTTGGCTGTAGGATGTTTTGTGGTAATAAGCAAACATAGTGACTTGCATGAGGGTTTGAGCTGAGTGGAAGAATGTCTGGGAGCCAGTGACTCAATGTAGCTTGAGGGGATGCTTGGTGTTCCACAGGTACGTGGAAAGAAAATAAAATTAATATCCTGTTTTAGTGTAAGGTGAAATGCTATAGTAATTTGGCTTAAATGTTAAAATATTACTTTCTTCCACCATTCCCATGTATGGTTTTGGTAGGGCACATTTTAGTCTTGCTTATCTGTTCGTTTAGTCTTGAGCTGCTTATAAAATTGTGTTGCCAGGAAAGTAAAGTCATAGTGTTTTGTAGGACACACAGATGTTAAGCTCATGATGACTGATACCGGGTATGTGCTTCTTACTTGTAATTCAGCAGTAGATCGGCGATGAACTGATCTGCAAGTGAAAGTGCTTGGGCAATAGAGTTTACATTAGAGTTTGTCTTGACCAGTCCCTTGGGCCTGTCAGAGCTGCCTCCTTTGGAGATGACTTTTGATCCATGTTTCTGAAAGGATCAGTAATTACTGGAACTTTAGTAATGGTGCATAGAAGAATCAGTTTCTTGGAAATAAAGCTATTCCAAAAAAAGAGGAGGGAAGAAAAAAACCTTGTAATAGATTTTTACACTTTGGTAATGGATTTGTTCAAAAAGCTTTTATTATTAGTTCAAGTTTTAGAGGAAAACGGTGTTCTGAAGCACTAAAGCAAACTTCAGAAAAGTGTAGAATTATATGTATTATGTAAAGATCTAAGTTATATTAAAAACCCCAGGATGTGCTCTATTCAAGTACATGCTGGATCTTATTCAGTGTCCCTTTTCAAATAGCTGGGGATGTTGAAATCCATTTTCTGCAAATTGTCCCACTTAATCCCTTCCCCTTAGAATACTGGCCTTGCATTCCCTGCACACTCTCCCCACCTGTTTTTGATTTGCTTTTTCTGACATTTGCAAACTTAAGAAGTGACTCTTACTCATCTTTCCTACTTGCCCTTGGATTAATTCCAGGTTTCTTACTAGCACACTAGTGCTAGTCCTCTGTTGAGCTCTTTCAAATCACTAGGTTCAGCTATAAAGATTTCTTGTTTACCCTCATCCTGTTTTAATATTTTAACACACAAAACTTCCTTATGCTGTCCCAGTTCATTGGAGCAACAGGCTCTCTGAATCCCAAACTGAGCTGTTGGCAAGTAAAACAGATGCTCTGTGGGTTGAGATGCTGATTGTGTTAATGTGACATTACATGTTCTGTGTGATCATGCAGCATCTAAATGTCTTTTTTTTCTTCTTTTTCCTCCCCTTTAGGTTCTGTAACTGATAAACCATCAAGCCAGGGTAATTCTGGAAGGAAAGGTGAGTGGAGTCCTGTGCTTCAGCAACTTGTTTTGTAATAGCAGCTGCCCTGCCAAGTCCCCTTGAGATAACTCAGAATATGGGTTCCTAAGTAGCTTGGTGTGTGGGAGGCTTTTATGCCTGTGGACCTCCACCTTCAGTAGGAGGAACAAAATAACAGTCTGCTGGTGCACCATCCCATGGAGTAGAAAATGGTGTGCTCTGCTCTGTGTACATCAGCTGAGATGTAGTGCATGAAAACAGAGCTTCCCAAAAAAGCATCTGGCACAGAATAACCTCTTGTTCACCTTGAAGTTAACTACAGAGGATTTCTCAAGTAAAATCCCTAGAGATTAGGGAGGCTATCAATATGACTAGTACACTGAGAGTCAGGAGTGTCAATGTCATGGTTGTGGCTTTATATGCATTGAAAGTGTTGGGTGGTTTCGTCTTCTTTTTCACAGAACATCAAGCACTCTGGCCAGATGTGCTGGATTAAACCCTAGCTATGCTTGGAAACCTCGCTCTTTTGTGCATTAGACATTAGTCCTCATTTACAGTCCTTGCCTTTCCTGAGCAAGGCATTTAGATGTGTCATTGTTCTTCTCCCATGTGTAGTCGAAGCCCTTCTCTATGTCTCTGATGTGTATTCATTGAAATAGCCTTGGGAGGGAAGAGTACATTGAGGGGCAGTCAAATTTGTCTGTAGGCCTTCTCCCCACCCTGATTTTTAAACCCTTCTCCCCTCTACCTCCACCATTCAGAGTCAACTTTTGAGTTTGTCTCTTTACTACATGAAAACAGTGCTGAATGCATCCTCACTCCTGCTGGTGAGGATGAAGGCTGTTTTCCTGGGAGAAGTTCCTGGTTTAATATCTGAAGTGGAATTTTTAGTGCTAACTCCTTAAACCAATCATTCCTGACACTTCAAAACACCGGAAAATGCCTACCTCAATGATAGTGCTTTAATTTGAAGAACATTTTCCATGCTGGGACTGTCAATACAGTTGTGTGAACACTTAACAGAGATTGTAGATTGCTATGTTCAGAGCAGTGAACATGATCACAGAGCATTTTGAGAATATCTGTTCTCCAGTCTATTGCTTGTGTATTGCAGCTTAGGAAAAAGTGTGGAGGAAAAAGATGCAAAGAAAACTACTTAGTTAATACTGGATGCTGAAGCCTGCTTCTTATTTTAGATAAGGATATATCTCTGTAAACCTGTAATTACATGTTAATGTATAATTGGCACCTGAATGCATTGTTATCATTCTGTTAATGCTAGTCTAGCCTGAAGTACAAGCAAATCAAGTAGCTCTTGAAATCTGCATTATTTTTGTCCGGGGGTTGTTTGTAGGCTTCCTACCTGAGTAGTCCTGGTCTGTTCTTTTAGAATTGGAAGCAGCTGACATTGGATTTCAAAAGAAACAGGAGCAAAAGGGGAAAACATCTGAACTTGTTTTTTCCACTTCACTCCCTTTATTGACTCAGAAGTTGGAACATGCAAAAAAGAAAAAGAACTGTAAATGGAATGAATTAATCTAAAATTTGTAATATACATTGATTCTCCTTGGTGCTGCTTGTGGCATCTTGTTTCAAGAATGGTATACTTAGTCAGGTGATTGCAAAAACATCCTATGCAGTAGCTGTCCAGAAAAGGAAAATGATTCTTTTTGGGCCAGCATGCTTCAAGCAATCATGTACATTTCCTATTCCCTCCAATTCTGAATTTGTTCATATCTATTGGAAGCCACTTTGGCCTTTCTCCATCATGTTAGAAAAATACTTGTGAGCAATCATTAAATAGGTCTTTTAAAATCAAGAGGGTTTTTGGTAGCTGAAATAATTTATTTTAAAACTTGATGGACTTAGCATTACTTTTTGGGCTAGTGATGAATACCTAATTAAAAATGAATCTGTCTTTCTTGTCAGTGTGTTTTCTTGACTTAAGTTACTTCGATTCAAAATTCCAGTATCAGGTCCTATTGTAAGGAAGTTGGAACCAAGAACAGTCTGGCTTCCTTGAAGCAAGGTGCTTGCTGGAGGTCTGGCTTCTCTGAAGACCTGTAGCTAGCTCGTGTGCATATAACCATCCATTCCAAGTGAGTGTTCAGACTCTTTCTGTAAAGATTGCCCTTTGCAAGATGACAGGGCAGGGTGAGGAGGGGTCCAGCAGGAACTGAGTCAGTGATGTCATTTCTGTTGCAAAGGCACATCTTTGAAAGTTCTGACATCACTTTGGGCAACTGCTACCTGAATCAGGAGCTTTTGGACTTCTCCCACTGCACCGCACACTCCTCTCTCCATCCCTGGATAAGGGTCTCTGAGTCAAAGAGCATTGTCTGGCACACAGTAGACCCTCTCAGGAGGAAGCAATAGCTGAGGCTCTCAAAAGTGATTTCTTTTGTCTCATTCATACAGGAATGTAAAATATGGAGCTAATAAACTTCGTGTGACGCTGGTGCCTTTCAAATCTTCAAGGCAAAGTAGTCTTTTTGGATAGAGGCTGCTCTGCTTTAGAAACTGCAGATGACTAGGCTTAAGCTGTTGGGTAATAAATGAAGACTTTATTAACATGAGCTCTTTTTTAGAAGAAACAAAATAATTTTGGAAGGAGAAGAAGGCTGGGTATTGGTAATAACCCTTTCTCCAAATGTTTTGGCCTCTCTCCTGTTTAGCCCTAATTTTTGAGAGTCAGTAGGTGTGATGGAGTTGCCAGAAGATGTGATTCCACTCACAGGCTCTCTCACTACTGATGAAAAGAAAATGAAATGGCTTTATGGTCACGTGGCTTGGCTTGTAGTTCCAGAAGTGGTTCTGTGGAGCTTTCTGCAGAGAACAGACAAGAGTGCTGGCAAGAAATCCTTTTTATTTTTAAATCCCATGCTCTGGTTACCCATGTTTACATTGCTGCTATTGCTGTATGATGCAATGCCAGTTATTCATACAATTTGCCCTGTAAAGTAATTTAAATCAAATTAACTTGGCACCAAACTTAAAACTTTAAAATAGTATGTATTGATTTGTTCTGTGGCTGAGAAGTGCTCTGTTGCTGGAAGGCAGAGACCTGAGTCCACAGAGATGGAAGAATGTTTTTATGAGGCAGAATAGAAACCTAGGTTCTCCAGGACAAGCTTGGTGTGTGGACTTTACAGCTCAGACAATCACCACTGTTCTTTCTATGCTGAATTCAGCCTGCAAGTGAAGAACAAGTTTCCAAGACCTTTGTCAGGGAATGCAGTTATTCTTGGGTGGGATTAGGATATCCAGAACCTGCAGATTTCTGTTGCTGTCTGTTCTTTATTCCAGCTTGTTCCTTGTACAGTCTTTTCTTGTAAGGAGCTTTTTTGCTCTAATTCACTCCAGTTGCTGCTTCGTTTGGAAGGCCTCAGAGACTTGGAAGATGCACGCTGTCCCCTACAGGGGTGGATCTCATCTCCCCCCTCTCTCCCACTGGGAGGTTCTTAATGTTTTAAGAAGCAGTGAAAGGCATCCTTGGAGCCAATGGGACTGGATTTCTTCCCTGCCTAAAGAATGCAGACCGTTCCTTTCCGGCAAAGGGAAATTGTGCCACACGTTTGAAACAAAACAAGCAAACACGAAACAAAACAAAACTTTCTTAATCTGAGGAATGCTGGGGCTTTAGTATCTCAAAGCTACAAATTTGGCATGCTGCAGCCATGAGTATTGACTGTCACAGTCACCAAGCAGGTTTTAGTAAGTAGGCTGGTCAGGAGACAGAGGGATGTAAAAAGCAACCATGTCATTGTCTATCTCCAATAAGCTTAAAGTCACTTGATCTTCCTTCTTAAAGTCGGAGAGAATTAAAAGTAAAGAAACTGGCTATGGGTGAAGAGGAAAAAAGAAATCTAAGTTGTGATACTGATTTGTTAGTGGTTGCTAACTGTTCTGGATGCTGTGCAAGATGTTGATACTATTTTTAAATTAACTGAATGAAGGAAATGGGAAGGAAGGCTTGGTTTTATAATCTGGCATTAAAAGATGATGGAAGTACAGGGTAAATATGGGCCCAATAAGGTGTCAGTCGTGAAGAGTATTGAATGGTATGAACTCCCTTTTTCTTTCATCTTGCAATGCATAAAGTTCCAGGCCTGTTTTGACTTGCTTTGCTTCCCTTACAAAAGCTGGCAATAGCATCTGCAATTCCATGAGCCTGGGGAAGGTACAGTGATGTTGGTGAAATGTAATCTCTGATGGCCTCACAGAAGGCAAAGCCTGGGTTGAGCTGGTTTTATGCTTACTATCTTACATGTAGACAACTCCTTTATGGAGTAGCAAAAAGCTTTTGCCCAATGAGTTTGCAGCCTACAAGAAAACACTGAAGCAGTTTGAGGAACTTAAGATGAACAACTTAAAATTCATGTCAATTAAACATCTAGAATTGGGTTGCTTTTTGTGGGTTTAACAGTGAGAAATGGGCTTAAAGGTAGGCTTCATTTCAGGGAAATTCTCCACTGCAGTTGTTGGCAAGAGAGCCATTCTGTGGCTTTCTTTCTGCTGCTTTCCAAAAGTCTTACCTCCAGAAAATGTTAATGGCCTAGTTGTACAGCCAGTAGACTGAGCAATTTGAATCAGTAATGAGCTATTAGTCTGAGTCAGTAATTAGACTGAGCAGTAAAGAGTGAATGCTCTCCTCAGGCAAACCCAAGTGGAGGACGGCTTGTGCCGATGTAAATAAATGGAACCGTTTGTACATGGAGACCTGGAAGCTTTGTCTGCTGGTGGTAAGAAGTCAGGTGCAGCTGGCACTAATTCACCTGCTGTCATCCTGCAAAGAAGTTGGTTGGTACGTCCCAGAAGAAAGATAATATCTTGACAAAAATGTCGCGTTGAAATATGACCAAAACCTGAGACTGGGACTTTGGTCTTTACCTTCTCCAGTTCTTTCTGGATTCAACTGGGTACTGACCAAGTCTGAAACAGAGCTGTGCTATTACACAAACAGAGCTTCAAGTACCAAATTATTCCTGCCTCTCCAACCTCAAATATACTAAGAAAATGCTCTGTGATGTCTTTAAAAGCTTGTGGAGGATACAGGAAAGATAGAGAAATATTTTATGGCCTCATTAGTAAGGTGAAAGAAATACAAGTTTACTGGAGCAGTATGAAATCAAGTGATGGTTTTAGCTGGTGAACACCACCTTATGATGAATTTCTTGCAGAAGATTAACAGATACTAAGTCTGCAGTATGACCAAAACAATTCCTCTGGGTCCTCTCTGTTACATATTTATTTCTAAATAATATGCTAGTTTGTAAGTCTGAATGAAGGAGAATTTTCATATAAAAATTGCTTTCTGAGGGAATACTCCTAGACCAGAGCTGACATATTTCTGATAGGTCTTTTCTAGGTGATATATACACACATACATAAAGTGTGTGCATACAGTTTCATGCTTCTGGACAGAGCTGCATGTATAATATAGCTATGTGGAAACAGTCATATGAATGTATAATGTCTGCTTCCAGAAAGCAGCAGGTTTTCTCTGTGTGTGTGTGCGCTATATGAATGCTCCGAGTCCTCTTGATGTGCAAAAGCTCAATGTGTCCTACTATGCACTGGTGGTGACTGTTTCTCAGTCTTCCCTGATCAAATCTAGCAGAGGACAGGAAATAGCCTCTGGAAGAAACATGAATGTATGCTGCTTTTCATGAAACTGGGATAAAAACTCAGGTGATTGCAAAGATTAATGCGACAAAACCACTGTCCTGCAAAGGCCTGAGAGGGCTGTGAATAAAAGGTGTTATAGGTGGAATTTGTAACACATAACATTTTGGTTAGTGCATCTTTATATTTCCAGGAAAACTTAGTGGTGGAATTGAAGTTTGCTTCTCTATTATAAAAATAGTTCTGTGAAAAATACCATTACTTTAGTTAGTCGGTTTGTCAGTTGGTAGATATTCAGAATTGTCTGGTTCCTATCACTCTCCCTATACTGTACATAATCCACAAAATTGTTTAATAAATTCCACTTAAATGTAGTTGTCAAAAGCAAGTGAATTTCACAGGTACGGCAGGTTGAAGTTTGTCAATATTGCAGATTTTATAAGAGAGAGAGAGAACCCAGCTTTTAGGTGGGAGTTGTGATCAATTTTTTGTGAGAACAGAGAAATATAATTTTACAATACTGTGTATACTGGATCACTTTTCCAGACTGGAGCAGTGTTATAAGAAACACTTTGATGTATCTCATAAATCAAACCAATTTGTGAAATGTTAAGGCCTAGATGAAAAATTCAACCTCAGATTTGCTACATAAACAGTAGAATTAAAAACAATCCTTTTGGGTCCCCACATCATTGACTTGTCTGAAATTGTTTAGTTTTCATCAAGACGTTTTTTTGTGGGCCTCAGAACATATGTATCAAATTTGAGGTTGAAGAAAGTTTCATTGGCAAGTTTAAGCAGAAGGCAAATTCTGGTTTAAAGTATATTTTGTTTGATATAATACAAGAATTCTGCTTTTATCTATAAAGCAACAGTTCTAATCGGTAGGTTAGTCTATATAATATGACTTAATAAAATTGTAGTTTATAAGTGTTATTATAGCAATCTACAGGCTACTCATGTCTGTAATGTCTTAAGGACAGCTGTAAAGGCTTTTAAATGATTAAGTCATAGTATTGAGCAGCCTGGTGAGTAGATCTAATAGGCAGACTAACAATTGATTAAGCCACATCTGTTAAGGTATTAACTGTTTATGTGCTATACACAGATTTCTGGTGTCTGACCAATTACAGCTTCCAGAGGAATAGAATACTTCTGGGATCTGTGGGTTGTTTCTGTCATTTAAATACTTCATAGTTATGTGGCCTCAACACTTTTTTTTTTTTTTTTTTTTTTTTTTCAAGAGTTGTTAAAAGAATTCTTCCCATGCTCTTTTAGTGTCTGGATCAGCATGCCAAGATGTTATACTATTATGCTATGTATTTGTCTAGATCCTTTAAAACAGTGTCATTATAACTTTGAAATTAATAGTCCCAGACTTCCTGTCTTCTGCAGCTGTTTCTTAAAAATAAACCTGAGGATAAATTGGAGAGATTGCAGGGTTTGTAGGTAAGTGAAGCTAGGAGCTTTTTGCTTGTATCAGCCTAACATGAACCTATTTTGTTTGAGTATTCATGTCCTGTAGAAGAATCTAGACATCTGAACCTTAATGTATCCTTTCAAATCGATGTAATGTACAAGCAAATGTATTTTGTTGTGGGTGCAGGGGTTCAGCTGAGGGACTGCAATTACTTTTCTTTGAACTCCTTTGCCCCAGTGTAAATGTTTCTCTGTAAGAGAAAGAAACTATGAAACTGTGATGGGAAAGCTTGAAGGCATGCAGAGCATGTGTGCTTGTAAACAAAATAGGGGAAACTGGAGAGGCAACCACAACATTTGTTCAAGTTTCGGAGATGGCACCCTTGGGAATTAAAGCTTCTTTAGAACAGATCTAGCTGGAATGATAGCTTCCCTTCATGCATTCATCTGGGTTTTTGTTTTATGTTGATAGCAAGAGAGATGTATTGCAAAATGCTTTGATAAAGTCCAGATATGGAAGGAGTCTTACCAACAGGCTGAATTTCTCTCGACTGTGTCCATGTCTGTTATTGCATGTCACTGTGCTCAGCTTGGAGCTTAGATTCTGATGGGACATATAGGTGCTGCCGCAAAGCAATTCTCAAGTGTAAGTAAGTAAGTAAGTGTAAGTATTTGACAGATTTTATCTTGACTGTTCAAATACATTCTTGACTGCTCACAAATACGCCTTTAAATGATGATAGTTCTGAAGGTCTTGGGCTCATTTTGAACAGCCGATCTGTAGATGTCTGACAGAATGACTTTGAGGAATGACCTTCCTCCTCTTAAAATTTTTTTTTTTATTTATTTTTTTTTTTATTTTGAGAATGTGGTGTCACTTGTACCCCATGTACCTTTCTGAGACGTGCTTTGTTCCATACATACAGATTTCCTTCTGAAGCATGTTAAATCCTTTGGACATCCTTTCAGCGCAACTCGGTTACCCTGCCTATCTGCCTCCTGCCATTATTCTCCATTCCTTCCCTCATACAGAAAAGCCATTCCTTCAGTTTCATAATCAGATAAAAAAGCTCTTTTAGTCTAAAATCATCCTGGGGTGAACCAGCTGGGCCAATATATTTAGAGATCAGATTTGTGCTCACTCATCAAAGCTCTTGAACCTCTACTCTTAGTTATCCTGGGGGAGAAAGAAACCTGTAGAAACAAGCAGTGAATAAAAAGGATATGTAGGTTTTTTCCCCTTTCCATCATTTACACGCATGCAATACAGGCGTACCACCGAGGTATCCATTCTCTTTGCCTGCGAGGAAATGAAAAGGAGTATTGTAAGCCTAAGACTAGTCTGGTTGTCAGCCAGGAATTAGTCCTCTAAAGGAGAAGGGGAGAGAGGCTGGTGAGAGAAGAGCCTGGGAAGGGGGAGCTGGAAGGGGGAAAGCACACTTTGAGATAGGTTCAGTGCACATGTCTAAAGATGGAAGGGGTCTTGTGCTTCCTCAGCATGCAGGTGTTGGGAGAAAGGGAGGGAGCTTGTGTTCGCATACACGGGCATGTGTCTGGGGGAGCAGGGTCAAAAATTTGGAGTATTTACTTAATCCCTTGGAACGGCTTTTTTCTCTTCTGTTTTCTTTTTGTGTTTAACAGACTGCTTTACAGGGGACACGTGTGGTAATTAACACATGCAGCTGTAGGGCTTCAGCCATATGTCTGAATTTCAAATGGCCATTGATCTGGGAAATTTGCTGCCGTCTCCACCCCCCACTTACAGGCTGTATTCCTTGATGTGAGGGAGTTTATAGAGTCTTTACCTTGAAGAGGCCAGTGCTGGAAAGAGAGGAGTGAAAGGGAATGTATATGATGTTGGGAGAGAGGGAGGAGAGAATGAGATTCCAATCACACCCTTCATGCCCCTTGCCCCAGGCCACCATATATATTTCAGGTAGCTTTTAAAATGTTCCCAAAGCTCGGGATCTGATCATTATTTGTATGAAGCTTGCATAACAATCGTTAATTTTTTAACTCATTCAGCAAAGTAGCCAGTGATCAGAATCACAACATCCTTGTGGGCTTTTCAGATTGTGCTCTCCTTTCCACAGCTGCAGGTATCTGGCCTCTTATGCAGCCTGTAAGTGGCAAGGTGGAGTTGATTGTGAACTCTGAGAAGCCTTTCAGACGAGGTAGTCAAGGAGGGGGTATATGTATGTTGGGGGGAACAGAGAATACTTCACATCAAAGCAGAGGCTCCTGAAAGAAGATGTGATATACAGTAGATAAAATCAAACCAGAGAGGCTAAACTAAACAATTGTAAGATGGTTGTTGCTTTTGCCAGCAGTGACCAGGCAGCTGTTGACAGCACTATAGAGCTTTCTACAAACTTCTCCCAAAGTTTGGGGCAATGTCAAGTGCTAAAATCTTGCTATGAGGTATCACATCTTAAGTGAAATATTTCTTTGTGCAGAAACTTTTTTGTTCCTGTTTTATTTCAGATGTCACTCAAGGCAGTGAACCAAATGGAAGAAGTTCAAAATTAAGATACTGAGGTCTAGAATCCTGCAGTATCTATCATACTTCTGGTGCTTACAGGGTGAGATAGAAATGTATTATTCTAGTCTAGGAAGCCATAAAAAAAGTAAGCCTCTCTTGCTCCATTTTTCCTCCTTCAGTCTATTTTTAAACTTTCTTAGTACTGGCTGTCACCAACCTCTTGATCTCATCACTCACTCCACAGTGCGAAGTAATGCTGGCACTGTGGGGGTGTTTCTGCAAAAAAAAAAAAAAAAAAAAAGAAAAAGAGAAAACCAACAAATAACAAACTAACAAACATTCCTAAACAGTGTGTACTCCAGCTCTTGCTGAAGGGGGACTGTGATTTTCGCAACCCTTATTACTGATATGTTTTTGTGTGTTCTGCCTGTGCTCTCCATTTTCCCTGTGAAGAGTAGTGCCAGGACTGTCTGGAGCAGCCATGTACTGTACTGCCTCTTCTGACACACCTCCCTTTTCTCCCTTTATTACTATGGACAGTGTCCCATTCTTAGGACAAGATAGCCTAACATCCCTTCTGTGGATTAGCATGACCTTTTCCACAAATAATATGGTTGTAGTCTGTATTGATATGCACTTGGATACAACTTCTGTTACACAGACGCAGGGTCTAATTCTTTTTTATTATAGCTGTTTTCCTTTCAAATGTTTATCTCCCTGAAGAATAAGGTTATTCCCATTCTTCCTCTCCTCTTCATTACCTTGGTCCTTATCTTTAGGAAAAAAGTGCTGGGTTTACAGCCATATAATTTACCACAGCAAGGCTTTTCTACACCAGTTGACCCATGAAATTGTCTGCTGGTCAAAATAAGCCTTGGAGACTCAGTTTTGAAACTGAATGCCATCCCCACAGCCAGCTTGCCTTTGCCCATTAGGAAATACATCACAATTCTTCAGCATGCTTCAGATAGACATGATTTTTGCTAACAGGTAGTGTTTGTTGCTATGTTATGACCAATCCAAAAAGCCATTCAGTTCTGTTGGTTCTTTTAGCTATTCCTCCATCTCTTCTTGGGTGTGTGTATCAGGAGGGGAATAACAGTAGACTTTTGAAGGACAGGTAAGTATGTAGCTGAATGAAAAAATTTCTACTTCTATAGGGAGCCTCTTTCTGCAGCCCTATATGAGTTCTTTAGATTTGAAGGTAGGCCCATAGCCTTCCAGTGTGGTGGTAGTGTAGATCTTTTCATGACACTGAAGTTGCTGCTGGTACATAAGGAAAATAGCCATACTCAGTGATGGTTGCAGGTTCTTGTCTTTAGCTGTGTGGAAGATTTCTAGAAGCTGTGAAACATCTATCTGCTATGACAGGCAGGCTGCAATCCTGTCTGAAAACCTAACAGATGACCGAAGCAGAGCCTGGTCAAACCCTTGTCCTTTGCTCCACTTCCCACTCCTCAACAAGCAGTTGAACTAGTCTCTTTTACCATGCTTGTGTGGCTGGTGAGGATGGGCTCACAGCTTGCACTGCAGAATGCTATGTTCTGAAATTATCTGCTGTGAAGTAAACAGGTTTACATGTAAATGTCATGCGTTTACATGTAGCATTTGTAGGCAAGCTGTACAGTGGGAACAATGGACTCTAGGTCAAAGAGGAATTTTAGTCCCTGCTGCTGCCTAGCTGATTTCATGAGGTATATGAACAATACAAAGTAGGATGAGTTCTGACACAATGGCATTGGGAATATGCCTGTTTTTCAAGATAAAAGTATTGCATTGTTTATAGAGTCATTAAGAAATTACTTTTTTGATATTACCTCAGCAGGATGGCAGGAACAGCAGCAGGACAGAAAAGATGCAGCAATACCGGGAAAACACTGCCTTCTTCCAAAGAATTACAAAACTTTGCCTCGTAGGGAAGGAGGAGGGAAGGGAGGAACTGAGCTCAAAGGGAGAAATGGTAAAATCTGATACCATGGAAATGGTAGATTAACAAAAGTATATGTGACTTGCACTTCAGCAGCTCCCTCAAGAGTCTTTGAATAGATGATAATAAGCAGGTTCTTTTTTTTTTTTAACTTTTTAATTATTTTTTTTTCTTCTGGTTGATGACAGCAGTGTGTATTTCTAAATAATACGATGCCATATGATTTTGGTCTAGCTTCACAAATGAAACTGCTTCAGGGAGTGTCGAGGGAGGGTGGGAACAGCAAGTCTCTGAAGATGGCAGGGGGACAATGCCTTCACAGCTTGAGAGAGATTCCATATTGATCAAAATAAAGCTTTTTGTGCGACTCTAAACTGGAGATGGTCTCAAACTAACCTGACCTTTATTTTACCTACTTCTCCTTTTCAGCAGATAAGGTTCAAATCTGGCCTTTGGTGTTTATTTTCCCATTACTTCCAAGTCTTTGAAGAGATCTGTTTTGCTTTTTATGTAGGAATTTGGCTGTGAGTCTGAAAACTGTAAAACTGCATAAGGTAAACCTATGCAGAATGATGAGTCTTCTCCACCCAGGCTTCATTGTATTTGACCTTAGAAGTGCTCTATTAACCAGTCTGAAATCTGATCTTCGGGTTCTCTGCTCATCTCTTCTGGGCAAATTGCTTTGATAGAAAAGAAGATCTCTGTGTTAGACTTTGGCCCTCAAATGAACTGAAAATTCTAGTTAAGTTCAAAACAGCAGGACTGGGTACAGGTTCCTTGTTCTGAATTAGTTCTCTATTCAGGCTTCCTGAGAGATACTGCTGCTTCTTGTCCAAGTCTACAAAATTGGTTGACTGCTGTTTGCTCTTGACAATTTAGAGAGAAACTGGCTGAAAGCCAACAAATCTTGTTTCACAGGTCTCATGGTTTTGAACCCCTCATTTATTACTCACTAGAACAGAAAAGACCACATAAACTTGTGGCTCCCTGCTGTCCTCCCAAATTAGTTGACAGCACTATAGTTGGGATCTTAGCTTGAGAAAGGGGAGAGCGATGGGCAAGTCTCAAGTTTGAATTAGGTTAGTGCTCTAAATGCTGGATTTAATTATTTTAAGGTTCTTGCTTTGTCTTCTGCTTGGAAGCATGCCTGTATACCTGAGGTAAAATATTATTTGGAATGCTATATTTCTAGGAGTGGGATAAAGCAACAACTTTTCACAAGTACTGAAGCAAATTTGCATCACTAGAAAGTTTGCAACCAGCCCAGCTTAATTTTCTGAGCCTTCATGGCTGAATCTGCTTGTTCCTAGAATAACATGAATGTCTGTCTGCCTTGGCACCAAAATCCGTAAGATTTTTGCCATCAAAGTGGTGAAGTATAATGGTTTAGTTTTCAGCTGCATTATCCTCCATGCAGCAGAACTAGGAAGAATTTTTTTGTTCTTCCCAGAAAGGTTTGCATAACTTACAGAAGTGAGTCAGGTATTTAAGTGGTAATTACCATAGGGCTTGGTTCAACCTGCAGAGTTCAAATCTGAATCTGGATCTGAACTTTCCCAGAGGCAGGGGGTGTGTTTGGACATTGTGTTGGTTTGACCTATTATAGTGCAAGTTCTGAAATGCAGGTCCAGATGTGGAGTGGGATTCTGTATCTTCCCAAGTATGAGACTTTCAGGGCCACTTTTTTGTTAAACTGACTCCTTTTAAATGATACATAATGGAAATAATATAAAACTGGATCTCATTTTGGGGAAGAGCTTTGTGTCTGAAAGGGTAGTATCTTGCTGTGCCTCTATTTTTGAAAAAGAGCTGTTTGAAAGCTACAAAGAATGAGAAGTTAGAGGGCAGATTTGTTTTGGCTAATTGCTGTAGAAGTATCTGGAGAGCTTAAGCAGTAAATGAGGACTTTGGATTTCAGAGAGAGCCTATCTGAATCTTGGGATTCAACAATTTTAAAAATATGGAATCCCAGAGACTAGAGCATTGCTATTAATACAGAGTGCTGCTTCAGAGCCCTTTTGACACATTTGCTTTTGAAGGACCAGGCCCACAAAGAGGGAGCTCTTTGTTTGCAGTCAGAATAAACTCATTGTACACCCAGACAATTAACTCTTCAATCGACTTGCTCTGTAAAGCACTCGGTCCCCTCTCTGTCTATCTCCAGTTTTATTCAGACATTTAAGCACACCAATGTTTTTTGTTTATTATTCTGAAAAACTCCTTCACAAGAATAGTCAGAGCAGATCAACATTGTCCTCTCAGCAGCATTTATCTCCGCCTGGCAGTGAATGTGTCAATCAGGAATCAAAAAGCCAAACAGAGGAGGCTTTGAATTGTGTCACGGGGGTCAGAGTTACTTCCAGCTGTCTGTGCGTGGGATAGGCTTTCTTACAGGGCAAAGAATTGAGCTGCCATACAAATGCACTGACTACATTGGACCACAAAATACTTGGGGCTTGAGTGGCTTTTTTCATGTTGATGCACCTGCGAGGGAGATGTGAGAAGAAAGGGGGGGAACTAATGCCTTCCTGAAGGAAAAGACTTCTCATCCTATCTGGGTGATGCCTGAAATGCAGTGTTGAAGTAAACAGCGCCTGTGTCTGTATGGTGTACAGAATAATTGATATAGGAAGGGAAGAATCACTGCAGTGACAGTACAAGTCAACCTTTGCAGTTAAGAGCTCCTTAAGCCATACAGAGCTCTTTCATGTTCAGCACTTGGGCATATTTTCACCTTCTGAAGCAAAACTTTTCTGTATTTTGATCCAAGTATTTGTGGGCTGTTAAATCCAAAGGGAGCATATTATTGCTGTTTCTTAAAATGAAGGCAATGAAGAGTGAAAACTCATTTTTGCTGATTTGGTTTAAAAAGTTGGAGTTTTCCTTAACAGCTGTGGGATCTCCATGCATAGACGTGGTTGGGCTTGATGATCTTAAAGGTCTTTTCCAACCTAAGCGATTCTATGGTTCTGTGGAAAGGGGTGTGAAAACCTGGCAGGGAAGTCTATCTGTACTGGTGCATTTCAATTTCAGCTGCTTGGCAAGAAATTATCTTGATTTGGCTGGATTATAAGAATTTAAATTTTTTTTTTTTTGCATGAATGCTAACTTTCTCCATTAATGTTGGCAATATATGTCTGTGCGTAAAAGTGGCTGGAATAAACATGTATTTTTGTGTAAGACCCCATGTAGTGCAGCACAGGTTTTGTTATGTTTTTTGTCTGTTTGGTTGGTTGTTTTTTTGTTTTGTTTTTTTTTTTTTTTTGATACCCCCTAGCCTGGGGGTAATACACAGAAACGTCAAAGTTGTAAAATTGTATTTGAACTGCACAGATACAGGGAGCTTGAGTTGACCTGACAGGTCTTTGTTGCATCTGAGTGGTTACTAAAGCCACAAAAAGGTGTACTTATGACTTCAATCCCTAAGGAGTGCTCAAGCCTAGGAAAACTCTTCTCTCCCTTCCTGTTGGTTTGACAGACCCACTAAAGCTGGTCTGTGCTGCATAGAACAGGACAAGTTGAGAATTCACTCATTGTCCTGGCTGTCTGTGCTCTAAGTTGCCTGTTTAGCTTGAGCTCACCCTCACTCAGTAATGGCTCACCCCAAACCAGATGATTGTAAGTGAAGGAATCACTTGACACTAGCAAAAGGTTGCCTTCTCCCAAAGCAGAGCTGTGCACTTATAATTGCCATCCTCTTATTCTATCAGGCTGACTCAAAGTCTGGGAACCATTGATATTCAAGCTGTAGACTTACAAAAAAGACTAGGTAATGCGCAGGGCCTGGATGGTTGAGTCCATAAGCACTAGCACACTTTCAGATGGTAGAAATGGTTTAGTGTGAGGCGTCCCTACCCATGGCAGGGGGTTGGAACTAGATGATCTTAAGGTCCTTTCCAACCCTAACTATTCTATAATTCTGTAAGTGTTTACAGGGTGTATCATGGATTCCAATGAAAACACAAAAGTGATATACTGAAGGTTGAGGTTGCTTAGAAAAACTACACATCTTGGTCTGTTAACATGGTGATACAAGTATATAGATGACTTCTGCAGTGGGTATATTTTCTTGTGTATATGTGAGATGGGAGAGAGGTTATTTCTATCATGTAACTTTTCCCTTTCTCCAGCTTCCTTTAGGTGGCTTGAGGCGAGAACAGTGATTCAGAGTAGCAGGCAGTTACTTCATATTCTTTTCCGTAGTAATTTGTGCTTTTTCAATGTCAGGGAGTTTACTTTTCTCCTGACAATTCAAGTTGCTCATGGCCTCAGTGCCTGTTGTTCAAGTAAAAAATCACTTTAACAGTTGTCTTCCACATGAACTGAATCTCCTTGTCTGTCAAGCTCAGTATACGCTATAGTCGTTCCAGGTGTGGATGCTTGCTAGATATTCTGTAAGACTATGGGAGGGGAGTCCTAGTGGGAGAATTACAAAGTTCTTGCCCACACTAGCAGTTGATCTGAATGTGCAAGTAATTGTTCGTGTTCTGAGTTATTGTCATGCTAATGCAACAAAACCCATTGCCTCTGACAGTAGTAGTGCAAGTGGGCTTCTGGTTTATAGCCATGGTATCTTCATGTGAAAATGGCTTAGGGAGCATTGTTTGGACCTGCCTGTTTCACTCTTACCACTGATAAGACAAAACTGCAATTTTTAAGTTAAAACTAGTTGAGACAGAAAAATTGGTTCAAGTTTTCTGAGTGTGCCCTGGGAAAAGGAGGATTACTGGAGAGGAGTTTTTTGGCTTTAAAATGATGTCCCATCAAGTATATATACTCTCGAGGTATTCTGTTGGGTGATGCTGACTCCATTCAGTGGCTGTCTTGGAAAAAGAAAGTGGATATTCATGGTGGCTTGTAAAACATGGTAGAGAAGCATGACAATGCACTCTTCATCAAGGCTCTGAGAATATTCTGCAACCAAGGATATTATCTTTGGTGGTTCTGCAGTGTGAGTTCCTGATCTGAAAGCATTGCCATCTAGAGGGATTAAGAAGCACTTACTTGACCTCTTTGATCCCTCTGTGACATACTCTGCATGAAGAACTATTACAGTTACATGCCTTTTTTGAAAGCGTGGAATTTAATAATTTTTTGAAGAAAAGAATAAATTATACCTAATGAGCATACTTCATTACCTTTGGCTCCAAAGTAACAATATCCTGTGCATCTCATAATATTACAAGAGACCCCAGGTCTCTGAAATAGCTTGGTTTTCTGTTCTATGTTAGAATGCTTTTTTAAGGAATACAAAATTTCAAAAAGTTCAAAAAAAAAAAAAAGTTCAAAACTTTCAAGTATGTAAAATAGAACTTACTCCTTGTTTACCAGGAGCAAACAGGCCAGTGGAACAAATGTTCAGTGTGATGAACGGTGTCTTGAGTGAGAGGGAAAATGAAATGAGGGTAGACAAGTATTAGGATTGTTCTTCTGCCCAAAGGGAATGGCAGTGAAACTTTTGCCATAAGCTAATTTGAAACACTGAGACCTACTGAGAATCCTCCAATTTAAGAAATAGATTTGGTAGTTTCAGAGTAAGAAGCTGGCAGCTGGGAAGTGAGCATGGTGTTTTTAATAAAGTGCAATTTTTGTCTTTTATGTGACTGTTTCATGACCTTTAAAAAAATAATCAGAAATATCCCTGGCTTTTGATTTTTGAAGTATGGTGAGAGTAATTACAGGGCTCTTGCCTATTGCATTTTTTTTTTTTTTTTTGTATGTGTGATGAAAGAACTGTACTAACTTGAACAACAGGGGAGTAATTATACTTCCCTCTGTTTGCAAAACCCTTAATACTGTACTGGGTACTGCTACAGTGTGGACTTAGTGACAATTTGGCCTTAGTAACCCAGCGAGGAAATGATTGCGTAGCTCACAGAGCCGTTTTATTGAGATCATCGTAAACGGGCCCCTCAGTTCAAAGGTTAGTTTGGTATTTTTGTCTATTTGCTGCATTTATTCTGCACTGTTCAATACTCTTCAGTAGCTTAATAGAATCATAGAATAGTTAGGGTTGGAAAGGACCTTAAGATCATCTCGTTCCAGCTCCCCTGCCATGGGCAGGAACACCTCACACTAAACCATGCCACCCAAGGCCTCATCCAGCCTGGCCCTGAACACCGCCAAGGATGGAGCATTCACAGCCTCCCTGGGAAACCCATTCCAGTGCCTCACCACCTTTACAGTAAAGAATTTCTTCCTTATATCCAATCTAAACTTCCCCTGTTTAAGTTTTAACCCGTTACCCCTTGTCCTATCACTACAGTCCCTGATGAAGAGTCCATCCCCAGCATCCTTGGAGGCCCCCTTCAGATACTGGAAGCCTGCTAGGAGGTCTCCACGCAGCCTTCTCTTCTCCAGGCTGAACAGCCCCAACTTTCTCAGCCTGTCTTCATACAGGAGGTGCTCCAGTCCCCTGATCATCCTCGTGGCCCTCCTCTAGACTTGTTCCAACAGTTCCATGTCCTTTTTATGATGAGGACACCAGAACTGCACACAATACTCCAAGTGAGGTTTCACAAGAGCAGAGTAGAGGGGCAGGATCACCTCCTTCGACCTGCTGGTCACGCTCCTCTTGATGCAGCCCAGGATACGGTTGGCTTTCTGGGCTGCGAGCGCACACTGAAGCCGGCTCATGTTCATTTTCTCTTTGACCAACACCCCCAAGTCCTTCTCTGCAGGGCTGCTCTGAATCTCTTCTCTGCCCAACCTGTAGCTGTGCCTGGGATTGCTCTGATCCAGGTGTAGGACCTTGCAGTTGGCATGGTTAAACTTCATAAGGTTGGTATCAGCCCACCTCACAAGCATGTCCAGGTCCCTCTGGATGGCATTCCTTCCCTCCAGCGTATCAACCGAACCACACAGCTTGGTGTCATCAGCAAACTTGCTGAGAGCGCACTCGATCCCACTGTCCATGTCACCGACAAAGATGTTGAACAAGACCGGTCCCAACACCGATCCCTGAGAGACACCACTCGTTACCGGTCTCCAGCTGGACATCGAGCCATTGACCACAACCCTTTGCATGCGGCCATCCAGCCAGTTCTTTATCCACCGAGTGGTCCACTCATCAAATTGATGTCTCTCCAATTTAGAGACAAGGATGTTGTGTGGGACAGTGTCGAAGGCTTTGCACAAGTCCAGGTAGATGACATCAACTGCTCTGCCCCTGTCCATCAGTTCCGTAGCCCCATCATAGAAGGCCACCAAATTGGTCAGGCAGGATTTCCCCTTAGTGAAGCCATGCTGGCTGTCACCAACCACCTCCTTGTTTTTCATGTGCCTTAGCATGCCTTCCAGGAGAATCTGCTCCAAGATTTTGCCAGGCACAGAGGTGAGACTGACTGGTCTGTAGTTCCCCGGGTCATCCATTTTCCCCTTCTTGAAAATGGGGGTTATATTTCCCTTTTTCCAGTCATCAGGAGCTTCACTTAATGGCTAACTTTGTACAAAAGCTGCTATAAGATTCTCTTTAGGAAAAATGTATTTCACAAATTGTAATTTCTTACTGCCTCTATTCTTCACACACGCACGCACACACACGACTGAAAGAAACCTCCTGAACCTGAAGCATCCCAAGTTCTGCCAGATTTCACATAATGGCTTGGATAAAGTGCCGTGGCTCACATCCACTTCTAATTTTTCTCCATTGTTGGCTTCTGAGTTGCTGCTTTAAATCTGAAAAGCAATTCTTTAATTACTTGGTGCAGAAGCATTCATGAGAACAATACGAATAAACTTATTATCATACTTGTAGTTTTTTATGCCAGGTCTCTTCCTATTTTGTGTAACTTCAGAATTACTCACCTTTCTAGTTGTTCTATAAGTATCTTTTGCGGTTTTGGTTTGGTTTCTCAATCTGTAAAGCCAATCATGCTGATTACATACTGCTCTCTGCTTCGTTACAGTGTGAAGTGTCATCCTAAACAAATAACAAGCCTTAGCTGTGGTTTCTGGGATCTTGCAGAAGCAGAGCAGCCTAGAAACCAATAAACCCAAACAAAAAACCAACAGCTTTTATTCAAAGATCTCTTTAAAGGGCAAAATCTTCATTCTTGTAAATTAAGCAGAATTGGGGATTTATTTTTTTTCCTGAGAAATCAGTTGTTCAAACTTTTTTAAAAAAATACTGCTTATCCATGTTACTGGTAATGCCCAATAACAGGAAAACCCTGAATATGAGTTGACTGGGAAATGGTAAGTATTTTTTCTTCCAAAATTTTTTTGTTTCCTTGCAGTTAAGCATTAACCCAAATACAATGAGGAAGAGGGGAAAATGACAACAGGGTCTTGCTTGTTTCTGTCAACCTTCTTTACTTCGATGGATCTCTGAGGTTGAAATTAAATTCCCAGCACACTTTTGCTTTCTGTGAATTAGATTACCTATTGTGGAAATGCATAAAATTAATGATCTGTGGAAGAGGTGTTTAGGCTTTTGCTCACTTTATAAAACTGCAAATGCAGGTATGTGTGGAAAAATTGTCTACAAGCTTCTATTTTCCATCTCTGCCCTTCCTTCCCCCTTCTACTGGTCTCATACTTTTGTAGTTGGAACTACTATAAGGGAAGGCTGAGGGCAGTTATTGCTATCTCTAGGAGGGGCTATTCCATGCACCTTTCTTCCAAATGTTGTCTGCCCCTGTGCACCTGATAGCCATGGAGATGGTGGCAAGCTTGGCTTTTCTGTCATGGACTCCTCCCTCCAACTGATTTTTGCTGTGTAACTTTGCATTTTAGGTTACTGCCCACTTTGCTGATGTCTAGTGTCACCTTTGTCCATAACATATGCAAAAAGCAGTTGTAACAAACTGTAAGTTTTAAAACTCACTGTATTCAAACAAGGAGGGGAAAAAGACAATTCTAGGCTAATCTCATCTTAGTTTACATCCCACCACTCTTTTATTTTCTAATTTTGCAGTGTAACAAAGATCTTCCTTTGCAGTTTGTTCCAGCTTAGCTTGCCCCCAGTCAAAAGTTTTGCCTCACATAACGCTATGTCACTGTTCAAGTGCTGTGTAAAGATGCTTCAAGTTGGGGATTGAAATCCAGATCCCTCTGAGTGTGAAGGAAATTAGACTCAGTCTGAATCCAAGCTGGGGCAGTAGATAATAAAATGGACAAGCGAACAAAGCCAAACAGAGTGTAAACTAAACACTTTTCCCTGTGGTCCATGTCTAAATACTGAGATTTATAGTTCCTATGGAATCTCTTCTGGTTTAAACTTTTTAATTATGAAAGACTTGTGGTCAGAAGACATGGAGTGCTCTTGCACATGAATGAGAGAAAAGTTCTTTTTCCATGATTTTGCCAATTAGAATACATTGCCACAGCACTGCAATTAGTGAACGCCTTGATGCAGGCATTGTAAGAAAAAAGATTTGCTATTGACCATCCCTTTCTAACAGCTTGGCAGTGAATGCTGGTGCCGGGTTCTGCACAGGTAAGTTACAGAAGAAGAGGTTTTCTTTTGAACAAAAAGAATAAGGAGAAATACACAGTGGGGCAGCAATCTCCAGACTTCTGCTGTCTCAGGAAATGACCTGTGTGGGATGTATGAGCTGAAACTAAAAAGGTGATTGCATGGTCAGTGCAACAAGGGGAAAGTACCAGATTATGAGTGCCAGTGGTTTGGGGAGGGAGAGGGGACAAAGGGTGGGAGGCTTCTTCTAAGTCTAAGGATATTGCTTGATGCATGCTTGCTGTGAAAAATGTTACTGCTGTTAGTATAAACTGTATTCGGTCTGTCTGTCTTCTCTCTCTTCTGGACTTGGCCGGGCCATGTACAAATCCCAATCATTCAACAGTACTGGAGAGTAGATAGTATTTACCTCAATAATGGTAGTTTCTTTTCGATTCTTTTTAACCCTCAATTCAGATGACGGTTCGAAGCCAACACCTACCATGGAAACTCAGCCGATTTTCGATGGAGAAGGTAAGAACATCGCTCAAAATAATAATAACAAAAAAGCTACTTCCCTCTCCCTTTTCCCAAGGATTTATGGCTCAAATGCTTTCTTTATCCTGCAAAGCAGAAAAGCCAGTGAATCTCATAAGTTATCCAAATTTCACAGTGCCCTTGGGACCTCAGGCATTTTCCCTAATCCTTTTACATCCTCCCCTCTTCCTTGGAATCCAACAATAACACCAGTTGATGAGATTCCTGAGGTAACCTTGGAGGAAAAGGTGTCACAGCAAAAAAAATGTGCATCAAGTCAGACATGGCAACTTCCCTAGACTGTCCATATTCCCTTGTTCTCTCCATCCTCATGATACCAGTGCTGGGAGTTTCATAACCTCTTCAGTGCATTACAGCTTCACAAAAGGGAGGGCAGTGCTAAACCACAGCTTGTGGATACTGAGTTGGAAGAAAATTGCTGGGAGGTTTCTTTATTTAACAATTACTTTTATTGACGCACATACTATTTAAGCAAATGAAGTCAGTATCTTGGGCCCACTTAATTCGCAGCCCACCAAGGCAGTTTCCTTCTCAAATGGGCTAATCTTGTGATTGTATTACTTTGGAAAGGGAATATTGGACCTTAGTCCATTGAAAGCCTTGAAACAAGGATAAAAAGGCTGTCATCACAGAGGGCTCAAGCCTTTTGCACATACAAAAGTAAATACCAGTGGGGATAGTGGTCCTTTGGTAGTGAATGGGCTGCTTATGCCTTGCATATTACTTAGAAGTAGTGAAAGTTTTCTACAGCTTTAAATCCACAACCATTACGGTCAAGTTACGGGCTGAAGCCTCAACCACTCTGTGACCCACCTGAATCTGTGGACCAGAAGGCAGTGAAGGAAAACCTATGACTTTTCATACCTGACTGCTGTATTTGAAACCTTTTTTAAACTGGATCAAAGTCAGAAATGGGGACTGCTGAGCAAGAGTAGGTGGTGCTGCTGCCTACTCTTCCCTTCTTGTAAAAACAGGTGATGGGGTGGGGGTTTTTGTTGCTAAAATAAGCTTATTTAATGGCAAGACGCTGTAGTCCTGTCACTTCCATTTAGTGACTGTAGGCTTGTAAGAATCTTCTTGTGAGCTTTGAGAAACAAAGCAAAGCCCTCAGAGCAAAAAGCATTTTAAAATAAACAAAGGAGACTGAAGCCATGCTATCTCTTGTTTATATCAAAAGACAGTTCCTCCTGGCAGCAAGCTGATGTTGTATTAAATTGCTGTTTGTAATCACAAACTTCTGGCCTTTAAGTTTTCCCCTGAGAGGGTGCCCATAGATATTCAAAAGAAAGAATGCACCAGTAAAACACAGGAGTGAGCTGATCTGGTTAATACAGCCTGTTCGCAAGCTCCCTCTTAGGAGAGACTTTACATTTTGGTCATTCATACAGAACTGGGCAAAGTTCTTGAGAAATGGTGCAGTGAACAGATCTTTTCTGGTCCTTCTGGTGACAGGCAGAGTCAGAAAAAAGTCATCTTCTGTGAAAAACATTTTCGATCAAAAAGCTTTGCATTGATTTGTAAATGAAATCAAGTCTGATAAATGGACTTGGACTGTATGATGAAAGATTGCCTCTCACAAATCTTGCAATATATTATGCAAGACCTTATCTCCTAGACTTCTAGAGAGAATGACTAATGCGATGGCTTCCTGTTGTTTTAGCAGTGTCCTTCTTGACTTGGGAGAAGAGAATATGACAGGCAGATTAAGCTATGCACCAATGGATAACCTCTGCTAAGTTTGTCACTCTGTATTTTTGTCATCCCTGTTAGTTAAATAGGACTAACTAGTTTTCAGTGTTGGTTGTAGCAATAAGCACAAGAAAATCCATTCTGGGTCTGAACAAAAGTTTGTGTAATCTACTACCTTTAAGCATACTGTCCTCAATAGTGACTTAAAGTGGGTACATCAGGAAAAGCATAAGTGTATAGCCTGGGAAAGACTTAAAGGCGGCCTAATAGCAGCCTTCCAATATCTACAGAGAAGTTTATTAAGAAGAGGGAGCTGGGATTTTCACAGTAATGCATGATGTGAGACAACACTCACAAATTGAAACAAAATGGTTGGACTTTACAGACTTTAACATTCCAGTTAAAGGCATGAGCAACCTGGTCTGTTCTTATAGCTGGCCCTGTCTGGAGCAGAAGGTTGGACTGGATGCTTTCAGATTCTCCTGAAAGAATCCCTTCCTTCTATCTGAGCAAACATGTCATGGTACTTCAGTAGAATACTCTGCCAGTGTCTTGGGTAGGTCTTCCTGAGGAATGGCTTGTACTTGGTGTCTGACACATCAGATGACATAAGAGGACAAAACAGTTGTCCATTCACATGTCAGGTGTATAGATATTCAAAGGAGTTAAAGACAAAATCCCATTTAAGTTCAATGGGTTTGAGACCTGCTAGGCTTCTGAAAACCTGTGCATTCGAAGTCAGGCAACCAGGATGGAGCTGGTAGGAACGTGAATGGACAATAAAAATGTGGACTTTCTTTTCATGCTTCATTTTTGGGTGTCTAGTTTCAATCCACAAGGGGCTGACTTTTTTCAAAGAGCATTACATACATTCAGCTGCCCCTGAAATATGTGATACCTCTTGGATGTCAGCATCTCCAAGGTGAAGGTTCACCTTTCTCATGTTTTCACTTACATTAGAGGGTAATGAAAATTCACATTTCAGATATAATTTCCCCTCCCACTCCCTACCATCCTCCCTGAGGGCATAACAGAGCAGTGCCAGAGATAATGTAGATCAGATTATTTAAACTCTTCTGTCCAAGGCTTGAATCATAAAGCAGCCATCTCTTTAGAACTTATTTCACTTCATTACAATGCAGATCTTGTTGATGTTTGTAGTGAATCTCCTCTTAAGACAAGATTTTTCTTTATAGTATTTTATTAATGGTCCTTGCTATAGTTTTGAATTAAAAAAGTTTCATTCCCTCCTGCACTTCTAGGCTTTGTATTCTTTTCATCCATCCTCTATTTAGTTTCAATCTGTTAGTTGTTTTTGTTTCCTAAAGAATAACTTCAAATATCTTCTTTTTTTCTAAACTTTACCTTTTAACTCAATGGGAATCTACTCTTTCCACAGGTCTGTTGCTCAGAGGAGTCTATGTTGCTTACCTGTATTCCAAAAATTCTTTGGCATCTTTGGCTTTGGTTGTCTGTCCTTTTTCCACTGTAGACATAGCCAGTCCGTATAGTGCAGAGTCAGAGCTAAATTTCACCCCAGATTTAGGAGGTTTGATCTGGCATTTTTGGTTTATGGACTTTTTCTACTTTTGTGCTTCTCCCCTTCCTACCTCTCACCCGGTGTTTAATTTGATATAGTTCTTCCCTCAAAAGGCCCGAAGTATATAGGTATATATATTTATAGGAGCGCATCATGACTAAGTGATGATAAAATAGTGTAGTGGAACCTGCAGATAAGGCAGTCTTTGTTAAGCAAGTTTTTACTACTGCTGGAATATCAATGTGAAACCTATACTTCTGTGTGAAAAAATGCCCTGAACATGATTTCAATAATGCGTATAATGAATGTAGCTGAAAACATTTAGGAAGGAAAAATTCCCTTTAATTTTCCTTCATGCTTTTGTAATGTATAATCGGTTTCTCTTTTAGTCAGCTAGCTTTTCCCTGGCACATCAGATCCATGTAAATGTCACAAAGAAGCAGGAAAACCCTTGTAAAAACTTCTTAGAGGGACTTAAGACAAACTCCAGGATCTAGTATTTAAGGCGTGCTCTTGTGGAAACTGAAAAGTTTCAGAAGATACCAGTTCTGAAAATGTCTTTCTTTAGGAAAGACTTGCTTTAGGAACCCTAGCCCATGGTATTGAGTACTGCTTTGTTCAGTTCTAATCAAATGCTGATTTTGTGTCATTTCTGCAGCTTAGGGCAGGTTCTGTGTTTTGAAGTTGATTGTAACACTTCAGAGGAGGTGCTCTAAGCGCTTTTTTTTCCACAAATATATGTTTGGATGTCGTGGTTGTAGTGCATCAGATACGCTTTTCTAACCAGAACTTGTTTCTTTAACAGACTTCCTTTCATGTCTTTCCAGAAATATCTTCATTTCTCTGCCTGTTACTTCAGATTTTGTTCTTGCTTGTTTTAGGGAACTGACTGTGGTCAGCTCTTCTTGAGCTGTTAAGGTGATATTTAAGGTCTCAATTGACTTTTTTAATCAGTATATACTGAAAACCAATATATACTATAGCATACAATATAACCTTTGAGATCTATAATACTTAAGGGGGAAGGCTTTAGACTTGAGAACTTAGGAGGTGGGGGGTGAAGGGGAGGTACTGTCTGGAATGGGAAGATAATGAGATAACCTTGTAGAAGATTAACACATGCTGGTTCGTAAGAGGTGGAAGACCTCACTAGGGAATAAGCCAATCTCTATGAAGATGATGGATCAGTTAAGGCATGGTTGTAGCAAGCGTCTTGTCTTCTTTGAAGAGAGGCTGAGAGAGTTTGGGTTGTTCAGCCTCGAGAAGAGAAGGTTTCAGGGAGACCATACAGCAGCCTTACAGTACCTAAAGGAGGCCTATAGGAAAGATAAGGAGGGAGTTTTTACAAGGGCAGGTAGTGACAGGACAAGGGGTAATGGCTTTAAACTGAAAGAGAGTAGATTTAGATTAGATATAAGGAAGAAATCCTTTACTGCAGAGGTGGTGAGACACTGGCACAGGTTGTTCAGAGAAGTGGTAGATGCCCCATCCCTGGCAGTGTTTGAGGCCAGGTTGGATGGGGCTTTGAGCAACCTGGTCTAGTGGAAAGTGTCTCTGCTAATGGCAGGGGACTGGAATTAGATGAGCCTTAAGGTCCCTTCCAACCCAAACCATTCTATGAGTAACAACCGTGTATATTTACTAGTTGCTGTAGGTTTTTTAAGGCTGTTATTTTTTCTCTTTCAGAAATCACAGCACCCACCCTTTGGATTAAGCACTTGGTCATCAAAGATTCCAAATTGAACAGCTCCAATATAAGGAATTCAGGTAATGGTCTAATGAAGAAAACAAATCTTTCTTTCAACTAGGCTGCAGTCCCTCACAGTCTGGTCTTGTTTCACTCTTCTTTCATTGTACCTGGCCTGCTGCTTTTCAGTGTTGCAGGTTTGAAGTGCAGGCTGTAAGAGAATTTCAGATAGTGTCCTTTTTTGTGTCCAGAAGGCCGCAATCGATGTGTGATGAGAGGTGTTTGTGTTTCCCCAAACCCTATCGGGGGAACCTATGATTTCTTCATCTGTTGATTCATCCCAGCCAGCTGTCATCTTTATTCTGTTTGCTGTTCAGCAGTCTTTCACAGATGTACGAACTGATGCATTCGGCTCTCAGTTTTGAGCTGTGGTTTTGGTCTGAGCAGTTGAGAAATTACAGAGAGGGTTTTTTTTCTAGCAATTTCAAGATTCTTCTGTGTGGGGGACATTTTTTGATAGAGAAAAGATTGGATTACTTCACAACTGCAAGTAGGCTATTTATGTTTGGATCTAAGTAAATGCTGAAATTATTTTTGTGGCTAATAGGATGGGTAAGGGAAGACCCAAGCATAAAAAACAACAAAGAAAAAATCATGACCATGTGTGGGAAAAGGGTCAGCAGGAAGATGTGAAGGTAAGATGTAAAACTTGAGATTGGAGATGAGGGTGAAACTGTGTCACTGAAATCACTAGAAACTGGAATAATCTGAAGAGGGAAGTTAGGGATTCTTAATGAGGATGGTTTCTATCTGATATATTTTAACTGAAGTAGGGGAAAGGAAAAAGGTAGATGGAATATCAAAAGAAGAAAATTGCCTTAAGCCATGGGTATACTTTTAAGGTTTAAATAGGAGCTGCTACCATTGCATATATTTTATGAAACAATGTATGCCTAGAACAGCTGTTGGGAATAACTCCAGTCTCCAGAACAGATAAACTGGGATAGCTTGAAGTACTTCATCACCTGATATGTCTGGATTAGCCAGAGAGCATTCATGGCGCTCAGCAGTACCCTTAACCTTCCCAACTGCAGGGTGAAATCAGTGCTAGGTTAGGTGAGAATATTTTGCTGCAAAGTGTAGGATTGCTCTTCACAGAAGCACATCCATCGTTGGCCAGATCCCAGTTTTAGCAACAGTCTTCTGTTGCCTCACTTCCTAACATTTTTTGTAGCAGGGTGGTCCATGTAGAAACTGCCAGTGGAAATCATCCAGAAGCTTCAGATGATGTAGGCGTATCAGCATTCTTCTTTAAGGATGTATTTCACTGTGGAGCAAATGCAGCTTATGTTTTGTGAGCCGCTGGGACAACAGTGCAATTGAATGTGACAGTTTCATATTAAAATCCTATGTAATGGGTCCTACCTATCTTGGAAGACCATTCTTTCTGATGCAGCAAACCTGGTAGCTGTGATGGAAGGAAGAGTTCCTAGATCTGGGTTCTAGGAAGTTGGAAAGGGACTTGGGAGCAGAAGAGTCTTTTACTTGAGAGCCTGCCTCCTACCCTTTCTTGGCTTGACAGTGCCAAAGCAGGCTGGCTTTCACATTGTAAAGTCAGTTGGTTAGTTCAAGTGTTTAGTCATGAAGCTGCCTGATGTAAACCAGCTATTTTGTTTATTGAAGAGTTCCTCTTCTGAGTTTTTCAATTTGTTCTGATGTAATTTCTGTTATTCCGTCAAGATTGTTATGGGTGCATGCTACAAACTGAAAAGAAATGGTCTTTTGGAAGATATGGGAGTTCCATAAGAAGTGGTTTCTACAGTAATCTCAAAGGAGATGTGTGGACTTACTGACTGCCCTGACAGACACTCATTTGCTGTAGGATCTCATTAAGAGACTGGGTTGCAAATTGTAGCCTCGAGTTTCCACATTAGGCCCTACAAATAAACAGCCATCTCTGTTTCTTACACCAAATTACTGATATCAAGAAATGCTGTCTAGGCCTATGGTTTATCTGATATTAGGTGTGGACTGCTTTAGTCTGTTTCTTTCAACCAGTGAAGCCTAGTACCCTTGTTTGGTATCTCTCATTCCTTTTATCCCTTGTCATATACGTAGGGCAGGTGGGAGTGAACAACAAAGAGCTGGGAGGATGATTATAATTTAGAATCAGGTTCTTCAAATGTCTTCAAGTCTGTCTTGGCTGAAGATGATGAAAGAGCTGTCATGAAATGGGCATGCAAAATTAGGGGATGTTTTTAATTGCTTTTGACTGTTGTCAGCTTGAAATATTAATGCTCAGCACATTTCTGATTTTTCAAGGGTTAAGGTAAGTTTTACAAGCACAAGATTGGATGTTTGAGTTTGGTATTCAATCAGCTACATTGTCACTCTGAGCTTGCGCTTACTGTCTTGAGGCAGATACAGCCTGGTATCCTCTTGCAACAATTTAGTTGGGATAACTGTAATTAGAGAAGAGAAAAGATCTAGTAGATCATCTAATCTACTGCCTTAGGGCTAGTGAATGTGCTGTATGAAGAGCAGCATTTTCTAGTGTAGCATAAACGCCTTAGGCAATGAAGATTTCACCTCTTCCCACAGGAAGCTGCTCTGCTGTCTGAACTTAATCCCAGGATTTTTCTTTTTGCAATATCCAGCCTAACTCTTCTTTTATTTGTGTTCTTTTTCATTAGTCTTGAGTTTTTGAAAGCCTGACCTATTCCTTGGAGTTTGTATAGTGTAACACTTAACCCTGATCTCTCGCCTCCCTTCAGTGGTTAAATAGCCCTGTCCTTTGCGGTGAAGTCCAGTAGATAACTGCTGTCAGAGGACATGTCCTGCTCTCTAATCAGCACAGACACTGGATGTCTTGGAAAGCTAGCACCATCACTATATCAGTCATGAGGAGAATTTAAGAATTGCTATATCAATATAAATAGGCTCTGTAATTTGCTGTCATTGTCTCTAGTCAATGTTAGTCAGGTAGCTAACCATTTCAGAGCTGGTGATATCCCACGTTGCATATGCAGCCTGTATCTCAGGAAGCTCCATTTGAAATCTGAGTGTTCCACATTCCATGTAGTATTAACAGAACAGGTTCTACTTAAACAGTCCTCACTTTTGGAGTGTGTATGTTTTGCTTGGCATGTGTAAATGCTAATTAAGCCTGGGGATCAGGAAAAGCAGAACGACTGTAGCCTTGTGATTAGAGCATTTGACTGAGAATCTGTATTTCTCCAGGCATTCCACCAGTGAATTTTTCTATGCTAAGTAAAGCAGCATCGCTGGGAGGGATTGCTAGTGCTGTTCACCAGCCCACCTTAAAAAATGAAGTGACAACTAGATCTCTTTCTCAATAGGGTGAGATGCAGGTTCAAATCTTCTCAATCAGAGGCAGGGACCAAAATACGAACATGCTCTAACATCTGGACTGTTGAGGAGCTGAGAAGTGATTGGTTTTCTACACTTACAAACTAGGTTGTCTGCCTTTATCCCCAAAGTCAGTTTTTCTTTTTGGGGCAAGTGAAAGATCTTTTGACAGGAGCATTTTTGTCGTTTGTTTAGAATTGATTTTCACCTTCCCCAAACATGCACACCCATGTGTGCACACACGTGGATACCCCAAACTAAGCCTGTTATTTAGCACCGCCCTCTGTAATGTGTGAATTATATTTAACACTGCCAGAGCAGGAGGTGATACAGATGGGACCTTTGCAATGGCCATTCTCTAATCAGCATTGCTGGGAACTATCTTCTTATTCTGCTTTTACTCTTTCAGCTTCCTACTTTCTTACCTCCTCCCCCCCAGCCTATTCCAGCCTGCAGCAGCCTGAATTACTTTTTTATGGCTCTTAACTAGGGAAATACCTGACAAAGTATCCCACTTCCAATAAGATAAATCTAATGGTTGCCTGTTTGGGAGCATCCCCTCTCCACTGAGGAATCTGTGGTTGTTCCTCATTTCCAGAGTTGGGTTATCTCCAAATCCATTTGTGCTACTTAGTGATTTGGTTTTAGTTAGCAAGAGATTCCAGCCTGTATCCAGCTTACCCTGACAACCTTTAAGAAAACCACAGAGTGATGTAATGAGCTCATGCATGGAAAAATAAACAGCTCTAGAGAAACCAGCAGTAGCAGCCTCAAGTAAGCATTCTGCAGTCACTGGGGTTTTGAACATGACGTTATTTGAAAGGGAAAATGAGTAATACATTAGCATTAGCAGCTGAAGACAGGTTTGTGTGTGCTTAATTAAAAAAAAAAAAAAAGAAAAAAAGAAAGAAAAAAAACCCTCATAGCTGTTTATTTCAAAATCTTGCTTGTCGAATAGGGTCCAACTCCATGTGGCCTCTTCTGTTCAGCTCTGGTACCCAAGCGTCACGCATTCATCTCATGATAGCTTTCCGGTGATAGAGCTTTCTGCTGTCAGAAGCTCTTAGTGGACAGAATATAACTGAGAACAAGAATGGTGGTAAATTCACATTTCTTTTTGTTAATTTAATTCATTTGATGCCCAAACTTTAGGGATTGTCAAAGGGAGAAAGAGCTTGGAAGCTCCATGTCTGTATATACTTTTGCAAGAAGCAGAAGCACACCCTGCCATCCACCACAAAAGGAGTCTATTTACTCTTGAGTGCAGTTTGTCTCCAGAGATCTGCACAGTGAGGTGGGATGTGATTAGATCAAGAGTACTACCAGGACCTGGCTTCTCTGGTTTGTGTGTTCTTTCCCTAAGTTTTATGGCAAGAAAACCCTCATTTCCTCCTGAGTCAGATAGTCAGGTGAGACCAACAAACATACAACAGGGCAGGGGCAGCTGATTTGCCCTTAAAAAGAAATATGGCGATTTTGGTGTGATACTTTTGCTACTTTTCTACCAAAAATAGCCAAGGTTAGACAAAAGTTTGATTTGTTATTTGGACTTTTCCTTTTTAGTAGAGAGGACTAACCCACAAGGAGATTGAATACCTATATTGTTCTCCAGAGTGGGGAGACAGTGTACCCATTTGTGTTGAATGTGTAGTTATTTGGAGTCAGGGCAAATTTAATTGTGCCTTGAAAACATGGGGGCAATTTCTCACCTGTCTTTATCCCATCTTCTCAGCCTTATATCTTAGCTTTCTTGTCCTACTGTTGGCATACAGCACTCCCCAACTCATTTAAAGACATGTGAGACCATGGGCTTCTGCTTCTCCTGCTACTTTTTTCCTGCTTTCTGTCTAAAGTAATTGTGATAGTTCTAAACTGACTGGCTGTCTCTCCATGCCAGTTGTGTTAATGTTAACGTCCAAATGTCTATTGTAGGCTCTTCCCCAAAATCTGTGGCTAATTAGTGTTAGGACACCAAGTGGAAGAGATGGGTAGAAGCAAAAGTTGATCTTGCTTGAGCAGGAAAGCAAGTTGAAAAGGGGAGCCAGCCAGGCACAACTGTGTTTTGGGACATCTGAATAAGATTTTACAGTAGCATTGTAATTGTAGAATTTTGGTGCCTGGGAATGACATCCTAATGCTACTGTAGTCCTCCTTGGTGAACATTTTGGTGCTTTGGTATCCTCTGGGCATAAGACCCGGGAGTAGCGGCTTTTGAACTTCCCCATAGCTGAAGATGGAAAAAAGATGCATCAGTGATGATGTCAAGAACAAGAGCTTGTGGGAGGGCACTGATAAGTCAGAAAACTTTTGCCTTTTCTACTTTTCTACTATCCTATATTAATGTGTCCTTCTTGGCTTTTGTCCTGCATCTTGAGTCAGTGCATCCTAACATAGTGCTCCTGTGACCTGTCAAAACTGTTGGGCTAAAATCTGTTGCTTTACTGGCCCACCTGCCATAATTATTTATCTTGAGACCCTTGTATTAGTTCTCCCACCCATTCTTTTTGTGAGAGTTTGTTTGGTTTTGAATTAATTTTAATTTAGGTTCTGGCTTGATCTCAAATTAAGCAATCTCAAGAGAAGCCCCTGTTGAGTATGATATGAAAACTTAGTAATTCCATTACATTTTCACAGCAAATCTCTGCTTTTCTCTGCTGAATTCCTGCTTCCTTGCAAGCCAAAATGTGTGGTTTCTCCCTTACTTTCTATCTATGCCTCCTTTCCCTCTGGTTCACTCACCCCTTCCTGTCTTGCCTGCTGCTTGGGAGGCCTCTGTCTGTTCCTCCTTCCTTGAAGTTCTGAGAAGGTATGATATATGTGCTGAACAAGTGTGATTCTCCCACAGTCTCAGTGTAACAGGTGTGGCAAAGAAGGGAGAGCAAAAGCAGGGAGAATGGAAGGATCTAGGAGCAGGACCCTTCCTAGACAGCCAGCAAACAAAGTCATAAATAACGTTTCACTGGGGGCCAGTTAATCTGCTCTATGAAAAGGTGCAAAGTATACAAGTGGGAAAAATAACATTGTATAATAATCGGCATGCAACCATAGGTGTTAAACCATATGCAGCTAGGCAAATAAATGAAGCTCCCCCTGAGTGCTGTGTGATAAATCATTCCCAAAGAATTCAGTCACTCCCCCCTCCTTATCCCCCAAAGAAATAAAACAAATTACTCTAGACACGGAGCCATAACTGCTGCTCTACAGCTGCCAGTTAAGGCAAGTGGACAGGGAGCAGTAGGAGAAGGGCTAAGATAGAAGAAGCTGGGGTAAAAGGGGGGAAAAAAGCAACGCTGCATTTAAAACCACCACCGATTTGGAAGGGAATGGAAAGGAAATAAGCTCCAGCACCAGACATTACCTGGACATATAGGTACAAATGAAGTGGAGAGTTCAACTTTGAGTTTGTTTGCTTTTTAGCAGAAGCTGGTTCATATTGGAGGAGTTGCACTGATTTGCTGAAGTAACTCCTTAGCTGCAAAGTGCTCCTTGCTGTAATAGCGGCATTCAGCACAGGCTTGTATGTGGATCTGCACTTCAGACATCTATTTGAACATATGTTGATGCCTGCAGCTGGACTGCACCTATTGACTCACCTTCCTGCCTCTCTTGAAGTGTTCCTGTCAACTGCACAAGCAAGATTATAACATTTCTAAGGTGACACAAATATAAGGAGGAGCTGATCTGCAGTCCTATATTCTCTTTGGGAAAAGTTTAGACCTAGGCTTCTCCTGAAACCAAAAGCCCTGGGAGGGAGCAGAGCTGCATTCCAGAACAGCTGAAAAACCCTCCTGATCCCATGAAGGCTTCCTTCTGGTACCAGGCTTACAGTGAAGAGCTTCTCTGCTTTTGTGGGTCTTGGAGATGGAGTGCATAGATGATAAGGAGGGAAATGTGTGAGACCCTGCAGGAATATCAGTAGGGCTTTTGGAGTAGCAGCATGGGACATTTGAGGAAAATGTCATAGAATCATTCAGCTTGGAAAAGACCCTTAAGATCATTGAGTACAACCATTAATCTAATGCTGCCAAGTCCACCACTAAACCATGTCCCTAAGCGCCATATCTATGTATCTTTAAAATACCTCCAGGGATGGTGACTCCACCACTTCCCAGGGCAGCCTGTTCCAATGCTTGGCAAACCTTTTGGTGAAGAAATTCTTCCTAATATCCAACCTAAACCTCCCCTGGTGCAGTTTGAGGCCATTTCTGCTCGTCCTATTACTTGTTACCTGGGAGAAGAGACCAACACCTGCCTTGCTGCAGCCTCCTTTCAGGTAGCAGTGGAGAGCACTAAGGTCTGCTCTGAGCCTCCTTTACTCCAGGCTAAATAACCCAAGAACATTCCTGTCATCCTACCACTTGTTACTTCAGAAAAGAAACCAGCACCTGCCTCATTACAACCTCTTTGTATGCTGACTGTGTTCTCTTTACTTTAACACTGATGTCAACAGGCCCTTGATCTGTGTTGTAAGAGTCCTATGTAAATTTGGGGGGAGCATGGGTAAAAGCTGCCATCCTCATTTTCCATTTCTCTTCATGGTCATTTCATTTTTGCATTTTGCCAGACCACCAAAATAAGAATGTGGTCAAGGGGAAACAGTGAGTTGGATGGCTTAACTTCAGGCTTTTCAGGCTGTTGAAAATGTGTGTAAGCAGGTAGAAAGACCTCTTGGTAGAAGGTCCCAAGGGTTGTCTCTGCAGAGCCAGGAAAGCAGGCTGGGCAGAGAGCCCACCTTCAGAGCCAGGCAAAGAGATAGGAGTGTATGTTTAAAACACAAGGCAGCATTCAGTCACTTGAGGGAGGAACACCTGAGTGAGGAAGATGTGTTAAGCTGGCTGCCCTCATTCTGGGTGAATGATGTGTCTTTGGTTTCACCAGTTATATTAATGCAGGGAGGTCTGTGATCCTGCTGGTCTCATCAGTCTTCCCTCTCATCTTAAGCTCATTGAACAGGCTCTGATAACACAAAGCTGCAGCTTCTCTCGTGGAGGTGGGCCTCCCAGAATGCATGGAGTCCCACAGCTGGAAGGACTGTTGCCTGCGTAAGCCTGCAATTCAGAAGAATCCTACTGGGAAGAACATTAATCTCAGCTAGTATCACTCTGTTGTCCTTCCCTTGCATGGAAGAGGGCTAACCTCTGTCTCATAACACTGATGAAGTGGGAGCCGTTTCTCTGTCTCATGGCTGATGTCTGAATCCTGTATGTTACGTAACTGAACTTCCAAAGATGAAGAACGTTTTGCCCTGAGACAGCTGGCTCAAGCTAGATGTCCAAGAGTGAGTGCTAGAACTCCTGTCGGAGGCAATTCCCTCTGCCTCCTCGTAAAGTGCTAAATACTACAGGAAAAAGCTGATCTGTCATTACACGCAAAGACGTGTCACACTATAAACCTGTCTCTCTTCCCTCCTTTTGCTCACCAGCAGTAGCATAAGCAAAGAATGTTACTGTACTTAGGAAGACCAGTCTGAAATGCATTTTACCTGCCTGTCACAGTTTTCAAAAGCTTTCTATTTAGTGCCCTATAATTATGCACTTATAATACTGTAAAAATAGTGTGCTCGTATACTCCAGCTGCCAGAGGTAGGCAAGTTCTCCAACAATTGCTGTGCTGGTTGTTCCAAGTACTATTAAAAGCAGGTGTGGAAGTGAAAATAGTTTCCCAATAATGTTAAGGCTCCAGTGGAAATACCTATGGCTTCTCATTTGATTGAATAGCATTCCTCAGTGTGGAAAGCGTGCAGTGGGAAAGGAGTATAAGGAAAAATGAATGAATGTGTTCAAAAACAGGTGGCTTATCTCAAAGCTAGATGTGCCACAAGCTCACAGTGCTTAAAACTATGAAATGGAAAAGGGGAGTTAGGGAAGAAAAAACGCAGAATCTGGGTATATTTCTCTCAAAATCACACGGGCGGTGTCTAAGGAACTATCCTGACGTAAAGAAACGAAGAGGGCTGCATTTTGGTGCCAAACTGTCTCTGCTCAGACTGAGGAAACTGTTGTTATGAAGGTACTGCACAGCTACAGCTTTCTTACAGACTGTGGAAGCCAGGTGCATTAGGAAGATCAGACCCTAAAATCTGGATACTTAAACTAGATCATATCTCTTCAAGATTTTAGGCTGGGTTTGCAAACAGGTTGTCTCAGTCACCTGCTGATCTACTGGAGCTTCTCAGTCTTAAGTGAGGAGGGTGGAAAAGACCTGAAGAGGTTGCATAGTTATTTTTTTCCTCCCTGTTTTAACTCAGGGTCATGTCCAGTTACGTGTGTAACCTGTTACTAATGCAGCGACAGGGATCCCACTGCCTCTTCCAATGACTGAAGAGTTAATCACCAGGGGTTTTTTATATCAAACCTAAATCTCTTTTCTGCAAGTAAGCTGACTGCTACTTGAACTACCCATGGGGAGGAAAAGAAATGATCTATGACCATCTTTTTTCATATAACAGCTTTTATGTCTCGGAAGACTGAATGTCATCCCTAGACTAAACAAATGGAATTCTTTCAGCCTTTTCTCATAGATCATGTTTCTTAGACCTCTGCCTGTTCCCTTTGCTCTCTCCTGCACTCTTTCCAAATGGTCTACCTCTCCCTCAAAGTGCAGTGCCCAGAGCTGGACACAGGCCTGATTTAAAGGCTCACCAGTCCTTAGTGCCTGTTTCTTATGTGAGGCCCCTGTCACTGCATCCCACAGTGAGTTTTACCTGGTTTGACTTTTTTTGTCATTGTTGTTTGCAAAATCATGAAGTTGCAGACTGGTTTGTGGTCTACCTAAGCTCCTTTCCATTTTTTTTCCAAGTGTTGCTGTCTTGCCAGTACTTTCCATTCTATGCACTGGATTTCTCCTTGCTGGTTGTTGTGGTTTCTACTTGTAAGTTGTGGTCACACTGTTTTAAAACCATAAACCAAGATGACTTTTAATTTTTTCCTAAATTCCAGCCTGTAAATTGGATGTTATGTGCCACTAGTCAAATTGGTCATTTAATTTGATACAAGTCTTTCATGGTAGCTTTCAATAATAAAGAACTGTTTTATAGAGAACTTTTGAGACCTCTTCTCTTGGAGCATGTTTTTCTTAACCTGCAGTGCTGGGCAGCTATCTCATAGTAATTTTATGTAGCCTACATTCCTTTGAGAATGACAAAACTTAAAATATATTCTAATGAACTAGAATTTAATGGGAGCTCTGTCTAATTCATTGTATGTGAACATGTAAATATTTGCTTTTTTTTTTTTTTTTTCCCCCCCCTAGGATGGTATTCTGTAGCTGTAAAAGAAGTATTGTTCTCTGCCATTCTTCAGCTAGTCTGGCTACAGCTCTAAGAGGGCGAGGACTGTGTGACTGACTGCTCAAAGGATGAGGCAGTAGAAAGAGCCCGAGGCCTGCCTGAATGCCAGTTAGTTAGAATTTCAGGGACAGGTAGCTTTCAACTCACAGGTTTCAAGATGTGCAGGTGTGGAGCTTTATTCCTGTGTGGTTTGGAAACCCTGTGGAGCAGAGTTCTTTCCTAGCTGAGCAGCACCCAGTGCACGTTCCGCAAGGTGAGCACAAGTTGTGCATCAGAAGGCCCCTCAGCAAGTTCACTGTAACTGCTGGGACGGTGGATTATACTTCAGCCTGTTCTCCTTTTTGAGCTAGAAGGTAGATACTGAATAGGCTTTTCATCACATAACACAGGTGGGAGTGCAGTGCAGCTTTATCGCATTGAGCAGAAGGAAAATGACAGGGGAAGGATGTGTTCCTGGATAGCTGAAGTTTAATGAGCCACTCAGAACAATGCATTTTTAAAACTGATAAGCCACTTGTTAAACCTTTGCATTGTACTTGTTCAGCACTGGAACATGTAGTAACCTCTGCTTCCTTTGTAGCCTGTGCCTGGAGAAATGAAAGTGAGTGAGTACCAAGGTAAAGCAAGGAATGCTCAACTGGTACAGTGTGGGAGCACCTGAGAAGTTCTTCTCTTTACCTTTACATTAGCCAGAATACTCTAGAAGAATCACAGTCCCAGACAGAGCAGGGTGGAGTGGGTAGCAGTACTGATGACTAACAGAGGTGCAGAGAGATTTATGCTATCCCCATGAGCTGTATTTGTTCAGCTGTTGTTGTGCTCCTGGTAAACACAGGAGGAGTTGTTTCTTTCCCTCCACCCACTGCTCTGCTCAAGGGACAGGCAGCTAGTTCCTATTCACTGCTTGCTTTGCTAGTCCTGCCAGCCCTTGTGCATACCCAAGACTTTTCAAATTCCCTTTCCCCTCAGAGGTGGAAGGAATGCAGATTTGGGCTGCTGGTATAACCCATTTCTCTGTGTAATGAGGCTGCGCTTTCTGCCCGTGCCTTTTGTAAGCTCCATTACTGGGATCATTATAGAATCCTAGAATGGCTTGGATTGCAAGAAACATTAAAGCTCATCTCGTTTCAACCCTCCTTGCCACAGGCAGAGACATTTTCCACTAGATCAGGTTGCTCAAAGCCCTGTCCAACTCGGCCTTGAACACTGCCAGGGATGGGGCAGCCACAGCTTCTCTGGGCAACCTGTTCCACATTCACAGTAAAAAATTTCTTCCTAATATCTTATCTGAATCTCCCCTGTGTCAGTTTTAAAGCCATTATCCCCTGTCCTGTCACTACCTGCCCTTGTAAAAAGTCCCTCTCCAGATTTCTTGTAGGCCTCCTTCAGGTACTGGAAGGCTTCTATAAGGTCTCCCTGGAACCTTCTCTTCTCCAGGCTGAATAATCCCAACTCTCTCAGCCTGTCTTGACAGTAGATGTGCTCCAGCCCTCTGATCGTCTTCATGGCTCTCATCTGTACTTGCTCAAGGAGGTCTACAACCCTCTTGTGTTGGCGGCCCCAGAGCTGAATGCAGCACTGCAGGTGGGGTCTCAACAAGAGCGGGCAAGAGAGGGGAATCGCCTTCCTCAACCTGCTGGTCACGCTCCTTTTGATGCAGCCCAGGATACAGTTGGCTTTCTAGGCTGCGAGTGCACACTGAAGCCGGTTCATGTTGAGCTTCTTGTCAACTGCCATTCCCTCAGGGCTACTGTGAATCACATCTGCCCGTGATGTCCTGTTCTTCTGAAGTGGGCCTGGGTCCTGTTCACATTAGAGTTCCCTTATGCAACGTAAAAGCACCTTTAAGCTGGTGTAGATGCTGTGATAAAATAACCAGTCCAGGACTCCTCTGCCAGAGCAGCATAAAGACAGGCTAAATAAAAATGAGAAATCAGCCCTGTTTGAATTAAGCTTCCTTGGGAGACAGGCAAGCACTTTATCTCACTGAGAGGAAAACTGAGGCACAAAGACACTTAGTCCTCACTTTTGGGTTGGCGCAGAATGTCAATAGGAACTTGGCACTAGATACCTATATTGCTGCCTTTTGTGCTGTACTAATACCTCACAGAGGGGAAAGCTGGGAGTTGAAGAATAAAAAATTGGGAGAGGCATGTGTTTGATTTTTTTTTTTTCTTTTTTTTTTAAATGGTATTTTGAAGTCAGGTCCCTGTCGCAGTACTAACAATGGGGATTGGTCGAGAATCCTTCAATAAAAGACCTTTTCCTCCACTTCTGATGAATGCTTTTTCATTAAAACTGATACTTTTTGTGGGAACTTCATGGGAAAAGTTTTCCTGGTCCAGACAGAATTTCTGATCAAAAGAAATGAGAAAGGGAAAGAGAAGGAAAACTGCCCTACTTGGCACAGCCTGTAGTTCTGTCGTTAGGCTATTCACATAGGTTCATTGGGGCTGGGCAGAAGCACAGAAGGAGGTTAGACCGTCTCTTTTGCCTGGTTTGGAAAAAAGACTCCTGTCTCTCAAGGGCGTAGGGATCTCTCCAGGGTGATTGGTTTTGGTGTTATAGTCTCCCTTGTCTTCTCATAAGAAAACAATTGGGTGCAGAAGAGCAATCTCAAAAAATAAGCTGCTGTGGTGTGATGGCAGATCTTCCGTATGACCCACCCTGATCATCCACAGGATCCATGTAGCTCCAGTGACTGATGCTTGGTCCTTTGGCTATGATAGCAGTGAGAGTTGTTATGTGGCAGGAGAGCAGCTGGGAAAGGCTGTCTCATCTCCAGATGCAGCACATTGACTGCACCTGGCCCTGAAAGCTGAACATGAGGACGGTGAAGCACAAGCCTTCGGTTAGATGCTGTTAGACACCCTCTCTTCTCAGCTCTGTCAGGTAAACAAACACCCCATTTCTTTAATAACCATCTAGTTTATTAGACAGTCAGATGAGTCCCTTACCTCATCCATCATTTTTATTTTTATTGTGCAGGCACTAGATGTGTGTTTGAATGTATGTACTTAAGGGACTAGGAATGAGAGACCTTTTTATGAATCTGACCATGTGTTTCTCAGAAGGCCGTTACTAGGGGGAAATTGTTGCATAAATAATGTACAACTGCCCATGTCTAAGCCCTGTTTTTCTCCAATAGCTCATAGCTTCAGAGACGCTACTTTTAAAAATGTTTTAAAGAGTGTTAGAGCAGTCAAAAGTGAAAAGGAGCAAACAGCATTTTAGAGCTAAGCAGTTAAGGTAAAACGGGTATTTGAGCCAGTGGTTCTCTCCTTTGTGTGCATGCATTCCCTTCCCTTTTTTTTTTTTTTTCCCTGTCATTGGATGTGTTGTAATTTAGATTTGCTGTCTCCCAAAGGTTTCGCTCTTCAGCAACGGCAAGTTGGCAAGTGTTACTCAGCTTCTTTGCTGATGGTTGTCTTAAGTCAAAGCAGAGATGACAGAAAACAGGAGAATGTGACCGTGTTGTTTGGGTTTTGTTTCTGGGGTTTGGTGTTTGTTTTTTTTTTAAAAAAAAAGGTGTGATATTATTGTTGGTCCTGGGAATGCTGTTTGTGTCCCACTGACTTTGCTGTCATAAATGTCCTGTAAATGCTTCATCTAGGGAAAGAAGGAAAACTTTTTTTCTTTATCTGTCTGTGCCTGCAACCCCTATTAACTCAAACAGAGAATATGCTTTTAAGTACCCTGCATATATAATAAATATATACTTCTTTCTAAGATGACAGCTTAAATTCATAGCTGGCATTAAACCTTCTCACTTGGCTATAGGCTTTCAGTATCCTCCATAAACCTGGCCTTGGCAACCACAGCAAAGTTTCCAGTAAGCAGTCTGACTAGAACAGGCTGGCTTCAGTGTCCTGGAGCTCGGATAGCATTTGATGGTCCCTTCATTACCTGTGAGACAATCTTTCAGGGTGACAGTGTATGCAGTTCATGCCAAGGAAGCTGAGAGTATGAATTTCCCAGGTGATTTTTCTGGCTGATGAAATACACTCCAACTGTTAATATTCATGTTTAATTTTTAAGGGAATTAAGTGCTGTTAGAATGGTAGCCTGCAGGAAAGAGCCTCTCTGAAGGCTAGTGCTAGTTAATAGGTTCTTATGCTTAGTAGACAGATGTCACTGAAGGAACTTTCCACAAGGCTGTTGTTAGAGCCTCTGCTTAGTGTCAATGTGTTTACTATTCTCATCTCCTCTAGCTGAGGGAAGATATGGTGGATCTGGAAGGGGTTCAGAGAAAGAACTGGTCAGCTGGGACTCTTCAGCATGTAAAAGAGATGTAGTAGGAATCTGTAAAACACTGAGAGGCAAGGAGGGAGACCGTTCACTGTTTCATCCTCCAGAAGAACTACAGTCAGCAAATAGAACTACTTGGAGCCAGGTTTAGATCAAACCAAAGGATGTGCTGTGTTCCACATACAACATGTATTCAAGCCACAGAACTAAATGTAGGATGTCATGGTCAATATAAGTTTATGAGGGGAGACATGGCAAACTGGTAGAAGGGAAAAACGATGGCCACTGACTAAATACAAACTCCATGTCTGCCTCTGCAAGTTTCTGATCCACAACTGATTGAGACATGAAATATGTGGGGGAGGTATATGCTTCTCCTGTTCCTCTGTCCTCTTCTAAACTTCTGCTTTCGGCCATGGCTGGAGTTGGAACAGACAAGTTGGGCCTTTGATTTGCCCCAGTATGTCGGTGTCACGTTCTTCAGAAGGTAATGGAATAGATGAGACTTTCACAGTGGCTACTTCTAAACATATGCTAGAAATGAGAAAAATCTGATCTCCCTGCTATCGTTGCTAATGACAGCCCACTGAAGGCTGGTGATGATGGTGGATTTTGCATCATTAAGTATATTTTATATCAACTGCACAAAACCTGTGTCCTGGGTTCAGCAGTAGCAGTCAGAAACAACCTGTAAGGTTTGTTTCACTCAGCCTCTAACCACCCTTCAAACAGGAGTGACTACCAATTAGTTGTGTATTCTGGTGGTAAATGCCATGACTATTCAATTCCCACAAATTTCTGATTAAAACGTGCAAAGATATTTTGCCATTTTTTATGGTATAGTACAAATGTAAGTATGTACAATTATCCTGTGTAATTTGCATACCTAGCTGCAAATGTATGTAAAATAAGATACTATCTCATTAAATGACATTTAATCTTTGGGGTTTTATTTCAATAAAAGTGTCACATTTTTTTGTTCTGACATACAAAAAACCTCCACTTTATTTTTTTCAGTCATTTTTAGTGTTAGTTTTGCAAGACTCAAAGGACTTGAGAGATCTTGGTTTGACTTTGTGCACTCAGGAGGCTTTGGAGATTTAGATAGAAAAGTTCCTGGAATGTAGTTCTCTTCAGCAGATTTGTTTTTTCCTTTTACTCCTTATATGAAACGATGATAGGGAATTGTGTCTCTGTCCTTGCCTTCCCCAAGCTGCATGAACGATCCTCCTCACCTGAGGGCCAAGGTGTGAACTGCTGCCGGCAGACCGTGGGTAAACGGGGGCCCCTCGTGATGTAAGTGGTTTGTTAAGGAGCCTGCAGGCCTCTCACTCAATGACTTCTCTGTCCACGTACAGCTTGGGAACAGTCACGAGGCCTTTTTTTCAGATGTGAAATCTGTCAGGAAAGTGAAGTCAGCTTAAATATCAGCTGAGGCTTGAGCTCGCTCTCAGTTTTTGTTGACTTTATCCCCTCCTGCTCCTTCCTGATCAAGTTTCTCTCTGCTTGAGTCAGACTTGCCGACACTTAAAAGTTTTTATTCTGTGTTTTGGTTGTGTGGATTTGTGTGTAGCAAAGTTCAGGTGCCCTTTGCATTCCCAGACTCAACAGTGGTCTGAAATGCTGAGGGGAGGGAGACCATCTGGGGTCTTTGAGACTCTTTAGCTAGTACAGTTCAATTGGAAACCTGTAAAAGTACCTCTAGTACCCAAAGCATAGGTTCAGACTTAAACAAGGGATATTTAGGTTAGATGTGAGAAAGAAGTTCTTTACTGTGAGGGTGATGAGGCACTGGAACAGGTTGCCCAAAGAAGTGGTGAATGCTCCATCCCTGGGGGTGTTCAAGGCCAGGCTGGACAGAGCCTTGGGCAAATTGGGATCCCTGTGATGAGGTGTCCCTGTCCATGGCAGGGGGTTTGGAACTTTATGATCTTAAGGTGCTTTCCAACCTGAACTATTCTATGATTCTGTGATGCTGTGCAGATCTAGAGATTTTTGTGTTGAATCTGCAGCTGCCAAACAGAGGAATTCTAGTTGCAAATCAGCACCTCTTCTGTTACCCAGCCATGGAACAAAAGTTGCTGTCTGCACCAGGATTTTTCACCAAAATAAAAGACACAACTGATGAGGTACAGATAGGCAGGAAAAATGCATTGAAACAGTGAGTGTGTGAGAGCTGTGTGCTGAGCAAGTCCCAGGGGTGGAGTGCTAAAGTCATGCCATGTCTGCTGGCTGACTGTGCAAACATCTACAGGCTTGGGATGAACCTGTGGTGCCATTGCGCTCAGTGTTGAAGCATTTTATAGACTGAAAGCTTGAGGGGATTCTTGGCTTTAGCAAGGAATTTCAGATGTTGTGGCTTATTTATAAAAAGAAAAAATACAGTAAACTGTGAGGGAGAAGAAAGCTAGGCAAAGAGAGAACTGCTTCTGCTTTTTGTCACTCTCCTAAGGATAAAAGCTAGGAGCTATATTGTCATTTTTTTACCTTAGACTTAGACATGTTTTAAATTGTGTGATCAGCTGCCTTAATTGCTTTCTGTCCTACGTGCATGCTTTTTTTCTTTCTATGATACCTTCAGTGGTTTCCAAAGTTGAAATAATTTTACTACTGCCAAAGGGTCAGAATGTTTGAAGACTTGTGATTGAGAACAACTGGCTGTTGAACCAAATAGGTCTTTATGTCCTGCAGATAGTCTGTGCATTGATTCCCCCTTTAATGGCTGGTCTATGTAAGAGGCAGCAGCCTGGCACCTCTCCATGCATCAGTCACATCTCCGCAGGCGGTGGTTGAAGAGGCAACGTTAGGGCTGGAGGTGCCAGGCTGGCCGCAGAAGCCACTTGTGAGCTTCTTTCTGTTCTTTGGTGCATGCCACCTGTGTGCTCTGCTCTCTGGTTGATGATGTCTTTGGAAATAACCATTTCTTTGCCATAAACTATTAAGTGTCAGTGTCCTACCTACCCCTTGGTAGGAAGCATTGTTGGGTGCCCTCTGTTTTTCAGGGGAGGATAAAGGGGGAGTGTGCTAGAGAGGTGATGGCAGTGCAGGTAGAATGGGATATCCCGTTCTGTTCCTTGATGAGGTGTGTGCAGGTGCTCTCTGCACCGCATAAGGCAGTGTTAAAACTTAACCTTCTGCCCCTCTTGGAATCATGTCGGAGAGTTGGTATGGAGAGGGAAGAGTGCGTTGCAGTCTGAAAAAGAGACAGTAGGGCAGGGAAAGGTGTTTGTCTCCTTCACTTAACTGGAAAATACAAGTCACAATTTAGGATCTCTCAAGTATGTGAAAATGTAATCTGGAAAATGCTTACCATGCTTACCCTATGGCTGCAGTAATAGTGTATTCCTATTATCTGATAGGCCTGCTTCAAAACCCACGTGAAAAGGAACAATTTTTCCTGCTGTTCCTGGCTTGTTGGGCACTTGGCAGTCAGTGCCTGTAATCTAATAATCTTGTGTCACAGCTAAATGTAGGGGGAAGTTCTTAATCCAGAAGTCCATGAGTCCCTAGGGATGTAGACATACTGATGTTTGCTGAGAAGGAAACAGACACAAAGCGCTCCTGATGTGAAGGATGCCCATGTCTTGCTGAACTGAGGAAGGTGATCCTGATTTGACTTCTTTTCTTCACCTCCTCCAACCTCCCTCCCGTCTTCTAGAGAAAGTTCACTCCTGTGACCAGGAAAGGCAGAGTGCCCTGGAGGAGGCCAGGCAGAACCCCCGCGAGGGTATCGTCATCCCTGAGTGCGCACCCGGAGGGCTCTACAAACCAGTGCAATGCCACCAGTCGACTGGGTACTGCTGGTGTGTCCTGGTGGACACGGGACGTCCCCTGCCTGGTACTTCCACTCGGTAAGAGCTGTAGACCTGGTGAGATGCTTGGCCTGGAGAAGATGGGATATAAAACAATACTGTTGCTATATCAGATAAGTTCCTGCTTTTAGAATAGTCAGCTCTCTGCTACCTTCCTTAGAGCTAGCAGTACCGTATGTTACATTCCCTATTGAATGTTACTGTGCAGCTCCCGCTCTGTATGAGCTGGTGAATATAACTGCTGCCCTTACTTTCCTCTGTGTTAAATACTCATGCAAAGCAGCCTTTTTTTTTTTGTTTCTTTTTATCTGGCTTGCAGGTTTTGTGTGGTAGCAGGAACCAGGGCTTTTCTCTAGCGCAGATCAGGGGCATGAGCAATGAAAAGATGAGTGGCTTTGTTGCATTGTCCTCTGCTTTATCCTTCCATGCTGCAGCCACTTGGATCCTGACCAGCAGAGATTTAAAAGCCTGCTTGGTTTTGCATTGATAGATTTTAAGCCAGCGATAGATTTTTCTTTAAGGTACTCTGTATCTTGAAACTACCTGGGGAATCTTTTCTCACTTGGGTTTGGAACCAGACTATGTTTCCTATGTCTGGCAAGTTATGAAAACAGGCCAGTAGGAGCTGGGACCTAAACTCTGCTAAATACAGTGATTCTGCAGAGCATTGACAGCCTTGGAAAAAGCTCAGTCAGCGCCCACAGGGTCTTGTGTGCTGTTTGTGGGTTTGGGTTGGTAACTGGTACTGAACTTCAGAGTATGCTCTTCCTTCTCTCTCCACTTCTGTGGCTGACTGTCCATAAGCAGACAGATGCTTGGGAATATTTCTTCTGCGGGTTTATTAGTTTCCCTTGCAGTAAGCAGGTGAGACACAACCCCTTAGCAACCATCTGATGACACTAAAGCTATATCACATATTTTATCATCTGCTGTTCTTTTTCAGCTACGAGACCCCAGTGTGTGAAAGTGATGCCAGATCGAAGAGCACAGAGATTGATGATCCGTTCAAGGATAGAGAACTTCCAGGTCAGAGAGAAACAAGGCTCCATCTCTGCCTTCTTCTCTTCTCTCATCTTGGGACTCTTAAGAGGCCAAGAATATTGTTGAGGAGTTAGGGCATTTCCCTCACTGTGCATGTTTTACCATGGGTTTTATTCTGTGTGATTTTGGATCACCTCCAGTTTCAGCAGTGAACTGAGAAAAGCTGGGAGTGTCCTCAGGGCCAGTTCATTGCCTGTCTGCCCTTTGAAAACATACTTGGGATCAGAATTTTCAGGAAAGAAACCTGGATGCCTGGAGGTCTCCTGGAGAAGAACAGACTCAGCATTGGAACAACTTCTTCAAAGCCTGGCTGGGACGGGTTCCTTTTCATTTAGCAGGGCTTTTCAGCAGCTTGATGATCCCTAAGCAATGAAAGAGAATGCAGCTGGCAATAGTCAGTGGACCAACTGGCTCCCCAACACTGCAGGACCATTTCTGGTGCACTGAGGTTCCTTAACTAACTCCTCACTTAGCTGAACTTTATCCCTCATTTTCTGCCTGGGACCTGCTTTATCTCCCATTGCTGCTTGTTTTATATTATGCTTTTCCCTGTTAACAGAGTGACAAGCCATAATTTACTGTTTACCTACCCTGTTACTGCTAGGAAATGTGCTGGGTATAGGCGTCTGTGCAGCTCTTAAAAATGTTATCCTACCTGCCTATGCTCTGTTTTTTCCTTCCTGTTGCCTTCTAAGGAGCGGAGTGAGTGCCCTCACTGACAGGTCAGCCATCGCCCTCCTGGGTGCTGACTGCTTGGAAACAAAAGCTACAGCGGGACCCTGTTAAGGAGTGATAGAGACCAAGAACTCTGCAGAAAGAGCTGGTAGCTCTGGATCCACTTCATTTTCTCCTGGTCCTTTCTAGGGCTAGCATAAAGTGAGTTGTCCCTGAACAAGTTAGCAAAGGAAATGAGATTTGTTCCAGATTTGCCTTGTGTCTCCTAGTTCTCCTCCTGCCGGCTCCTGACCTCAGGCCCTGTAGCTTTCTGCTTAGCAACTCTGCCCTCAGCAGGGCTCTTTTCTATGCAGCTTCTCATTTTCACTAGTCATGTAGAAATTTCCTATCTGTCTCCTTCTCACATTCGAATGAAACTGCCCAGTTGGTTCAAGTATTACTTTGGAGGTTGGGGGAGGGAAACCAGCTAAATGATTGCATTAAGCCTAATTTCCTTAGGAACTCATGCTAAAATAGAATAACCTTACTTCCTTTCTTCAACATCCCTTCTCACCTTGCCTTACTGCCTCTTCCTGCACTTCCCCATGCCTCTCCAGAGCTCCATTTTGAAAATCCTTTGGTCTTGGGTTTTTTCTTCAAGACTCTCTTTCTGATCTCAGGAAGACAGAATGGTCTCGTTTCCGTTCTCCCTCCTCTTCTGCACTGCAGCTTGACAGAGAACAGGAACTGCTTGTTGCAGAAGAGGACACATGATGCTCTGTAGCCTAGTGATATGGTCCCAGCATCAGACTCCAGGAGCATTCCTCTCCCAGCATAAGCCACTTTTCTGTGTTTGAGTAAACTTTCAGCTCTGTGCTTGGCTGCATTGGCTGGCATGATGGTTCCTGTCACTGAAAATTTGCTTGTCTATGGAGAGATTAGGAGATGGAGGATCTGATCCTGGTTTGTCTGCCTGAGAGGTCCTGTGCTGCATGATCTTTTGATGCAGACTTGGTTTGTTTGATTAGTTGCTCTTGTATGCAGAAATTCCCTGGTGAGACAGAACTGCAGGGAGTGAGAGAGGATGCTTCTTTTTATTATTTTCTTCCACTCTTACTTCTTAGCAGAACTGAATTTTAAGAAGAAAAACCCCTGCTTTAACTCGAGGCTGATCATTCCATTTGCACTCAGTTCTGTAAGGGGACCCCATATCTTATTCTGCTTCTAGAGGTTTGCTCATTCTTCAGACTCTCAGTGCTGCTTGGCCTGTGCAAAGAGACCCTGCAGAAGCCAAGGTGGGGGAGACGTAAGTCCAGATCCTCGCACACCTACACATACCCTCTTCACAACTGTGTCATGGCTGTGGCCAGAAGAAAGAAAGAAACAAGAAAGTGTTGCTTGCACATAGCAAATGGCAAGCTGCTAATTCCTGCAGACGGTGAGATGCTGAGGCCCCAGGGAGATGACTTTTAGCAAACGGTTTTTCAACCTTCTCATTACTGCAACAAAAAGCTCCTTTAAGTGAGTGGTCTACTCTGGCTGCCATAGCAGCTTACCTGTTACAATGCTGACATTTTCTGGACCATGTGCCAAACGAGTGCTGAGGGGTGTGCGTGTGTGTAATGCACATAATATGGAGACAGGCGAGAGACTTGGTTAGCTATTGCGAAGAACAGAGCCTGTAATGCTGCAAAGGAGGGAGTTTTGTCAGATCAATTTGCAAGCTGCTTTCAGCTGTCAAGGGATTACAGTAAGTTTCTGGTGTTCTGTTTGGGGTACACGTGCTTCTCTGCTTACCCACCAAAAGCAGAAGTGTTGACATTGCTATATGTTGCTGGGGAAGGCTGTTTCCAGACCTCTGCTGTCTGAATCAGCTGACTAATGTAGTGCATGGTGGTCTGGGGAAAGAGAAGAGGTGAGGGATGTGGTGATGGCCAACCTGTCACATCAAGAGAAGACAAGAGGATGGTAGGTGATGGGTTTTGGAAAATAGTTTTGGAGGTGATGGGTTGAAGTTAAGTATGGTCATTCTGTGGTAGGCTAGAGCAATTGCTACAGTATTAATGTGGTAGTAAGTGAAGCACACTTTTGCTCCTTTAAGAGGCAAGGAAACAGCATAGATTGCCTCATAAAGGTGAGGAGATGGAGAACTTCATCTCAGCTGTGTCGTAACAGGCTGGCACTGTTAAGGGTAGGAAGTTCTGTCAGTCCGTGGTTATGCTGATGGGGAATTAGACGGCCTTAGCAGTAAGTAATGGAAATGGTTACCAAGCTCGCTTTCAGCTCACTTTGTCCTGCTTAAGCCAGCAGTGGCTGGAGGTGATTACCACATGTTGATTTAGACTGACATATTTCCCGTGCAGTGTGATCATGCTAAGAACCGAATTATTGTGGTAGCTGCTGAAAGGCAATGCTGTCTGTGCCTGGAGAGGAGAGTGCAAGCAGCAGTCCTCACTTTGGCCTGTGCTTTGGGAAGCATTAAGCTGTGAGTTAGGACCTCAGAACAGCCATGTTTGCAGAGGAAGATGACCCAGGAGGTAATGAGTTGTTTTGTAAACTTCTATGCAGGTGTCACCGTGGGAGCTCCCATTTGCCAGGTGCTTCCAGCTCATCCCTGTGGTTACGCTGGTAGAGAACTGGGAGAGGCCATAAAGTTAACTACATGGTCTTCCTGCCGGATATTGGTGGTGACCCTGTGTGTGCCTGGACAAAAGCTGCAGGACAAACTGCCACACAGAGAAACCTACTGAGGGATTCTTTTGCCTTTCCTTAGGGACTGTAATGATGACTGCCATGTTACAAACAAAGGCAGTTCTGGCTGAACTGGGGTAAGAGACCAACCCTGTCTGTTCTTGCATTAAACCTCCTCTTTTCTTTCTGCAGGCTGCCCAGAAGGAAAGAAAGTTGAATTTATTACCAGCTTACTTGATGCTCTGACTACGGACATGGTACAGGCTATTAACTCAGCAGCACCTACTGGGGGTGGGAGGTGAGTCAAGAAAGCACTCAGTCTGAATGCCACCAAGGTGGCTGCAGAGCCCTGGGTGCCCCTGAGGTGGCAGCAGGAGGGAAGGGTGTTGCTCTGCTCTGATTCAGGTTCCTCTGGGTTGTTGGGAAAGGAGCTGAGGATGCATCTCCAGACACTGCTCTGTCCTATCATCCTAACCCTGTCTGCCTCCTCCTGCCCCCCATCCCTGGCAGCTGCTCTACCATAAAGGTTACTATAGCCCATTTGAAGTGTGAAATGAGAGCTCAGTGGGAGAAAGTGGCTTGTTCTTTTGTCCTCTGGTGCATGAAAAGACCTAATAAAATGCAAATGGATTGAAGGAGACCATGTGGCCTAGTGGCTACCACAGGGAGTGAAGAATGCAAACCGAATTCTTGGCAGTACCAGTGCTGTGGTTTTGCTGTGGGGCTGGAGCCAGCCAGCCGATGAGGGGAGGAGCTGTTTTTCATGGCCCTCCCCTCTGACCAGCTGCCTGTCCATCCCTCTCGGTAGGAACCAGCAAGTCAGGTCCATTGCAAGAGATGGGCAGAAGTCTGCATTGCTGGGGAACTGGGGGAAAGTTGAGGTCTTGTCTCCCCCTTCTGCTTGATAACAGCAAATCCCCTTAGTGCAGTGGCTGTAATGCTGCAGCAGGACAGTCCATTGGAAACAGACCATGTTGGATTTAAAAGAAACGTGTTGCCTCAGCTAGGCAAGGCTTCTGTGGTTCTGGATCTCCCATTTATAAGAGGAGTCAGTGCTAGTTTAGCATGCAGGGATGCCACAATGACTGGTGTGCTCATGTTCAAAAGGATGTAGAGATGAAGGAAGTGCCTCTGTGCATGTGTTAATTCTGTGGGTATTGCTCCAACTTATTGAGAATAACATTGACCCCCCTCCTTTCCTCTTTCAGAATGCTGAAGGAAGGAGTACCATCTTTTACTATTCAAGACAAAAACTTCATGGGTGGCACTTCTGTGCCCCTTAGTTTCAGTATGGATTGCTTGTAAACCCATATGATTTTAACTTTGCAATTGGACCTTTACAAATCAAGTCAGTGGCTGGGTGCTGGCACACTGAATATTCTGTAACCCATCGAATTAGCAGTATACGCCTAGCATGTCTGTATTCATATAAACAGGATGAAAAATACCCCAAGGATGGGAAATACATCGTTCTCTCCCAGCCATAAGCATTCCAATGTCAATTCTGTCTAATTTGCATGGTTCAAATACAGTGGGTATGGGTGGCAGGAAGCCCTTGGAGAGTATTTGATATTTATTTGGCATCCTTGGCACTAGGACTGAAACCCAGCCAATGTAATCATCACTCTTAAAATAAAGCTTAGTATAATCCAATATTGTAGAGACCAGAGATGTATGCCCCCACTGCACTTCTATAAACCAGCAGGCTTGCTTCCTAATGTTCCCTAAGCTTTGTGTATTTCTCAGCTTTCAATAGAGGCCTTTCTGGTAGAATTTTTCACTGCCCAGCTCTTCACGCAGTCATCATGTTGATTTATTTTCAGCTCCAGTATCGGCAGCTCAGTTGCAAGAGGAAAAAGAAATCTTTTAGCAGGCTGTCCTTTGTAAAGCAAAAGACTGCTGCCACCCAGATACTCTGCCTGCCACAGCCACGATGAAATTCAGGCAACTGCTCTGGCATAAACCTTTCTGTGCATCAGCTAGGTTAAGTGCACACCCCGAAGAATCTGCGTCAAACTTTTCCATCCCTCCGTGTCACGATGGGACCATTTATTTTGGAAAAAAAAAAAAAAAAAAAAAAAAAGGCATTTCAAGGAATTTTGGGTAATGACAAAAATTTAATCAGTACAGCTTTCATTTCGTATGAGTTTGCAGAGTTAGGAGGCTGTCTCTGTCCTGTGGGTGCCACTTTCCAAGTTTCCCAAAGGAAGGAACATCATGAGTCCTCTCTTCAGGAATATCTGAAATTGTCTGGGTGACCTAACTTGACTTTGGCACTGGAAATGAAAGCTCTTTTCCAAGACGAAGGGATATTTTAGCTGTAGAGTTAACTTGTGAGGCAAGCTGCATCTATTGCAGGCTCTTCTCCATCTTTGCCATAATGATGGCAAAACAGGTTCTGTATTTAAAAACATACTGGTTCCCTCTGTAGCCTCCTTTTTTCTGTTCCTTTACAGTGTTCAGCATTTCATCCTCTTGGGCTTTTTTTAGAGTTTGAACAAATGCATCCAATGATCCAAGGTAAATTTCTAATATATTACCAGCAAAGCTTATGCCTGTTGCAGGGACAGGCCTGGCAAATGGCAAGCTATCACTCGATGTCAGTTGGCCCCACATGTTGTTCTGTGTATTTTGCACAATCAGAGAAGCAGCAAGTAAGAATTTTCGAGTAGGGGAGGCAGTATTTCTGTCTCTCTGTGGCAGCAGAGAGATGATATTGGCATAAAATATGTGTCTTTAGTCAACGTTAAAATACAGGACCAAATGCAGAGAAAAGCCTTTCCAGAAGCGTCAAGGACTGAAAAAGCCTAACTCAGCCTTCCTTAGAGTATTAAAAGAAAGGGAAGAAAAGGTTGAAAGATGATTTTCTATAATCTGAATATCTCTACAGGGACAAAAGCCCTGCAAGCTCTTTAGTCTAGCAGGGCAGAACATGATTAGCCATATATAAACAAACTTGTGATCAAAATTTCTTTAAAGTGAGGGCGATTCTAAAGTGAGGCAGAATAAAGTCATGAGGGAGGTGACACATTCCCTCTCTCTAAGGCTTTCATCTTAGGCCTGATGCCTTTCATAAGGACTTGCTTTGGTCAAACCCAAGTTATGGTCCAACGAGTAATTTGGTTTACATTCTAAGTGCATGAAATACAGGAAGTCAGATTAGATTTCCCTGCTGCCTTCAGTCTGAATCTGGATATGTGAGGGAAAACTTCTTGCATTTGCTCAGTGTCTTCAAGACTTTACTTATTTATGCTGAAAAGCTGTCTGTGGCTTTGCAGTTAACATCCGTATTAGCTTTTTGGAAGGAGCATGGGGAGAAATGAGAAAGATCTGCATGTAAAATACAATACAGAGCTGTGCTAAATTGCACACTTTATACTTGGCACACACGAAAACAAGCTAGTAGCAGCAAAGTGTGGTTGTACAACTTGGATTGCTGCAGGCCATGTAAGTAAAACCTGATAAGACATTTTTTTTTATTCGGCATGCTTAAAGCAACCTTGTAATCCCTTATAGGTCTTGTCTCGTTTAAGCAAGTTCAAAGCTATTGACTTTAATTGAGTTACTCTTGCTTTACAATAATGTAAATGAGATGAGAACTTCCCTTCCTTGTGGCCCTGGTTTATATTACAGCAAAATAGGCAAGTAGACTTCATTTAGACTTTTGAAACAGAAAATCTCTGGTAAAATTCATTCTTAAGTCTATATAATAACTCCAAGGCACATCATATTACTGTAGGTTTTCAAAGTAATTAAGGGAGTGCTTGTAGGAAATTGGTTTATTAAACAGTGTTTGGTATCCTTTTTGAAAAAACACATAGCTGAAATCATTCATATACAAATCCTATCTAATAACAGCGGCACTTTTTAAAATTTAGACTTTGCCTTGGTACATTTTAGTCTGTTTTCTAATTCAGGCATATTCATATGGAGCCTAAACTACTGAAGACCAAAGGGGATCCCAGCCTGGGTTTCCCTAATCTGAGGAACTCTCTTTGGCCCCTGCCAATTCAAAATGAATTTTAGTTGCCAAAATGTGTGCATTATGGCTTGCTACAATGTCAGCAAAAATATTACTGCCTTATGGAATTTAGGGTTAAAAGGGCAGCTTACAACAGCCACCCTTATCATGTAACACAGCAGCTGCATCCCTTCATTTTAAGTTGCCAATTATTCCCAATGTAATAGCCCTGAAAAATACTTCAGAAAATTGCCCCCAAGGTTCCCTTTCATGCTCTAGTTGAGAAGTTTGAAGCAGGCAAGCACAGCTCAGCACATCTCCAGGGTGTTCTGAACCCAAGCTATGTTTTAATAAAGATTGACACTTTCAAACAGTGCAGGGTAATTAATGCCCAACTCCTATTGCATTTCAGTTGAAGTTGGGTATCAACTTTTCTTTGTGCTCCTATGGAAATTCTAGCCTAATTAAAGATACGGGAGAGTTCATGTAAGAGGAGGATCTTTGAACAGTCAATGGGGAGTGAAGGGAGGTGATTTTTAAACCTCCTAAATGATTTATCCCACAATCTTCAGAGAAGTTGCATTCAGAATAATGCTTCAGACACAATTTAGCCACGGGAGAGGAAGAAACTGGGACTGTAATAGGAAGATAACTTAAGTTTTAACCATAGAGGAATTATGCATTCTCCATAATGAATTTGGACTGTGTAGTGTTTTTTTGTTTAGTCTGAAGACAGCTTAATTTTTGTTGGCTTCTTGATTCCTTGGCTACAGGAAAGAAGGAATAATAAAACAAATACAGGATCCTTTTGCAGTTCCATTAGAGTAATCCTCTTTGATTCAAGCCATGCTCCACCGTTACAGCCTTTAACTTTAGAATAGACAACCACAAAGTGTAAGAAGTGGAAGCAGAGCAAGAACAATTCTGAATTTTACCTTATTTTGTTAAACTCATCATTTTCCACCACTCCGTGCAGGCACCTTGGTGAACATCATCAATGCAGTCATGGGCATTGACTGATAGGGTCAGTCCCGTAATTTCTTTAACATTCTTCATTCTGCAACAGCACCAAGCAAGGTATACATCCTTGGAAAATATTTTCAAGTTGTAGAAACTTACTTAACTCCTGTATACATCCTGACCACAAACATACCTTGTGTGTCAGCAGTGGAAGCTGGGCTTACATTTTTTTTCTACTCTGTTACTTCTCGCAGCTTCTTGTGCATCAGTGTTCTCCCATCCTGGAATAGCTCCCTCTGGTTTATAGTCTTGTCAGTCCAATTAGGCAATGTTAAGCTGGTCTTCCCTCCTCTTGTCTCCACTGCTATTGTTGATACATAAAGTCTGTGTTACGAAAGAATAGGTTTTCTAAAGATCTTCAAACAGCTGATCATCAGCTGGGTACTTCAGAGATTGCAACCTTGCTTTCTGTCAAAGCAGTATTTTGTGTTAGGATTTTCTGTCACTGCAACAATACTCTGGGTCCATGCAGCCTGTGCAGTCGGATGCAGTGGGGCTGCAAGTGTTCATAGAGCAAAGGGTCGGCTTTGGTAGGAATGGACTTCAGTTTGCTTAGTAAAATTTGATGGGACACATTGCACTTTGACAGCACAATTCAATAGAGGATGATGGAGACCTCATAGCAGCCTTCCAGTATCTGAAGGGGGGCTGTAGGGATGCTGGGGATAGACTGTTCATCAGGGACTGTAGTGACAGGACAAGGGGTAACGGGTTAAAACTTAAACAGGGGAAGTTTAGATTGGATATAAGGAAGAAATTCTTTACTGAGAGGGTGGTGAGGCACTGGAATGGGTTGCCCAGGGAGGTTGTGAATGCTCCATCCTTGGCGGTGTTCAAGCCAGGTTGGACAGAGCCTTGGGTGGCATGGTTTAGTGTGAGGTGTCCCTGCCCATGTCAGGGGGTTGGAACTAGATGATCTTAAGTTCCTTTCCAGCCCTAACTATTCTAAGATTCTATGTGGTTGCACACTGTACACGGTTCTATATGTGAGTGATGTCTGACATTTGCTGCTCTTGTATACTTTACCCTATATCCTTCCCCTTCTTCCCTGCTCCTTCCCACCAAGTTAACTCCTCCTTTCTTGAAAGGGGCCTCAGGGGCTGGGAAGCATTACAGACTGCATGCAAACTGCATATTCAAGCTGTCTGTTTGATATTTTGGCATATTCTTCTCTCTCTGCTCTGAAATTCAGTGCAGCTGCACAAGTGCATGTCCATGTTTTTTCATAGCCTCTTTGCTTTCTGCCTGTACCTCAGTTATACCAGATGATATGAGAGTGTTCTGTGGGAGTATGGAAAACTTTTCTACTAGAAAATAGTAATGTTAGAAATAACACTATTTTAACCCACAAATTTCCAAGCAAGCCACCTAAGAAATAAGTATTCTCCTGCTATGAGGAAGTTGATAGCATATTATACAGGAAGAGGTGCAGAAGCCTACTTAGACAGGACTATATACTTGATGCCAGCAAATTCGAGAAAGCTGAGAGAGTAGCTTCCCTATCTTAGGCTGTTAATGACAGCCCATGCTTCTCTTCATTGCTGGACTGTGGGTGAGCTTGTGCTGCATAATAGAGCTAAATTTGCTGGCTCATGTACAGAAGCAATTCAGCAATAGCAGGTTAGATTTGGAAAATCAGCTTGCACAGAGCTCTTCAATTCCCCAGCACTCATTCTTTAGGATTGATTGTTTTGCCATAGAGTGCTAAAGAGGAACTATCAGGAAGAAAAGTAAGTACAGCTATAATGTCATCAACACAAGAAGACTTAGGTGGCTGTCTGCATTTTGGTAATGTCTGTCTTTACTTGGTCTTACAAAGCTGCTACAGCACTGGAGTGAGAGACTGGAATTCAGTGGATTTTTGTGTAACTGGTGTTAGAGAAAGAGATGATGTTTTGCTGGGAGTTGAGAATGTACAGTTTTGTTCTTTCTTGGTTTTTCTGATTTCTTTATGGCCTAAATGGGTAGAGAGGCAGCCCAACAAATTAGGTTGCATCTGAGAGCTGATTTATTTCTCTTGCAACAGCAATGGAGAGGTAATAGAGGGAAATTCCCCTGGGAATACTTCTGCAAAGTCTGTGCTTGCAGGACAATTAAAGCCCCTAGATTTATTTCAGCTGAGCCAGCAGGTATGGTTGTTGTCATGGCACATCATCAAAGCAGGTGGCTTAGCACCTAGCTAATGTTACTGTGACATTGCATCAGTTCATGTTTCACGTACAGTGCGAAAGCATATTGCGTGGGCAGCCATCAAAGTCAAGATAGTTAGATACGGTGTTGTAACTTCAGCCTTCTTTATTGTATCATGTAATTTCATGAGCCAGGGGACATGGCTGCACTGAGATGATGTGTCTCTTTCCTGTGCTGGGATTCTGGATGATCATCAGAAAGGGCAGGCAACCAACTCAGGAACTGCAGTCCTGCTAAGCCAGCCAAAGGAAGTGGTAAAAACACAGAAATGGCTGCATCTTCCTTCCTCCTACAATCACAGCAGTTAAACTAATTCCCTTTAGCTCCATGAGGATGTTGCAGTTTTCAGCATGAGCTCTCAGCATGTTTGTAATGGCAAAGATTGACGTATCATCACCTCGTGAGTCAATGTATTTGTATAAGCCTGTGGATTGCCCTGATTTTCTTTATGGAAGTGCTGAAGAGAGCTGTACTGCCTCTCTTGGTATCTCATGAGAGCTCCTCTTTGGTGTGTATGTGAAAAAGAGGCACTTCTAAGTCCTGCTCCTGAGTGTCTCTTCAGGAGGTATTAAGAAGCTTGTGTTCCTGTGTGTTCTTTCTGCTATTGATTCTAAGATGCTCTGCTATATTCTCCATTTCTGCCTCTCCAGTTCCTGGCGGCCTTCAGGAAACAAAGGGCAGACCAAGGTGTGGATGAGGTCAATCTTGCATGCAAAAGCTCAGATTTTATTCCTCTGTCTCAGCAAAAGCAGAATATTGTCCTTTGCAATACAGAACTTCCCTGTGTCTGTTAGAAGCATGCTAGTCTTTGAGTGATAGCCAGCTCATTTCCAAAAGGGAGAGAAGCCAATGGCTGTGTTCATAAATGTCATAAAAACAAGCCACAGGATGTGTTTTTATTCTCTCCTGTCATCGTGGTCTTTGCATACATTTTCAAGGATCTGAAGATTCCAGGCACTCCCTTAGCTTTCTGAGGAGAGTTTTGCAATTTCTGCTTGTCCATAGGTGGCTCCAGGGGCTTGCCTTGTCTTTTGGCTTCCAAAACTAAGCCAGACTTATTCCTAACCTCTTCTTCCTCTCTCACAGTGTTTATCCCACTGTGCATTGACCAGATGCTGTGACTAAATGCCAGGCTGCTTCTCAACTAAGAATTAAATGATGACGATAGTTTCAAGTAAAATCTTGGGGAAAATGTTGTGCAGTTTATTTGCCTCTCCCTACTGTGTGTGTTTACTTGTTGTGAAGACCCAGATGTCTCTGGGTAGGGGATACCTTTCTAAATTGCGCCCTCATTTGTAAAAGCTATATGAGAAGGTTAATGGGGATCTCTGTTCTCCACCTAAGCTCCAGTGCTTGCTTGCTTGCTTTTTCATGTTGCGGACTCTCCTTCACTAGTGATTTAGATTACCATGGTGGTAAGGTGGGGCTTTTATTTTTCAGGCTCCATAGCTACATTTTAGAGACAAAGCTAGCCATACTGGAGGGTCAACAAGAATTTTCTCCCTTCTAATTCTGAACAAAGAAATTTTCAGTGACCATTTAAATATCTGTCCTACCAGTTTCTGAAACAAAGTCAGTGACAGTCTGAAAGTGCAGTTTTTAAAGGTACTTGGGTTCTTATTTCTCCATCAGCTAGAATGCCCCCAACTCGCACCAGAATCTGGCTGCCTGCAGCATGCAACTGTCCTTCTCTCCTTGCTGGGGAAGGAATTTAGGTAGCATATGGAGATGTCTTCTGGAATAAGTCAGAGCAACCAGTGCCAGTGTAGCGTGTCTGACTGCCTATCCACTAATTCCAATGCTCTGAAATGCTTTATTCTTTGGAGGAAACAGGCTCGAGTCTCAGCTTCATTTCAGCATCATTTCAACATTCTCTCTTGGCACACTCACCACATGGACAACAGACACAATAGCTTAGTGCAGTTTAAAACAAATTCTTCTTTAGAAAGAGTTTCTTCCCTGGTTCTTGGTACCACTGAGGGATAACCCCTTTCCCACTGCTGCTGCAG